>NC_041396.2:276183931-276363931 GCF_900747795.2 Erpetoichthys calabaricus | reverse complement strand
ATGACCATTACGCGTTGAATTTCGAAATGAAACCTGCCTAACTTTTGTAAGTAAGCTGTAAGGAATCAGCCTGCCAAATTTTAGCCTTCCACCTACACGGGAAGTTGGACAATTAGTGATGAGTGAGTCAGTCAGTCAGTGAGTCAGTGAGGGCTTTGCCTTTTATTAATTAGTATAGATTACAAGACAGCAATATAATTTACGAGTAATCAAGTTTTTGTATTGTACTGTGAGGTACCGCTAACACAGAAAAATGTCGGCATTACTCGAGGCACACACCCAGGCCACCCTGACAGTAGATCTGCCCAGAAGTTACAGAGAGATAATTATACTTTAGATATGATTCTACTAACGTGTACCTTTCTTTGTCATTACTATCTGTATAGGAATTTCTTATGTTCAAAGTGAGTAACATTTACAATAACAAAAGCTAATCTAATGTATGTTAATAATTGGAATTATCTCTCTATTATATTGAAAAGTTTTCCATCATGTCTACGTTATACAGCTTTGACCACTCCCCTCCACACCACTCGACCTATCATTACGCCTAGTTCGAACATCCTCTCTGTACCACTCTGTGACTCTCTCAGTGCTAACTCGCCCCTCAACGCAGTCAGTCATAATGGCAAGGCAGAAAAGCAAATTATCTATTCAAGAACGTTGAATTTTACATTGTGATAGAAAAAGAGTGGCAACAGCTGATAAGGAACTTTGAAAAAAAGTTGCTGCATATGATAAAAATCAAGAACAAAGGGTATTGTCCAATAAATGAAAAGAAAAATATCCCAAACAATATGCAAACAGAAATGCAAAAAAGCAACATTTATAGAATGTAAGTTAGTGGATCAAGTAATTCATAATATTGTTTTTGATGAGGCTTAATGTAATTAAATTTTTTATTTACTTTTTATTATGGTTTATTACGTATTACTTTTTTACTTTTACTTTTAGCTATGTTGTATTATTCATTGGTATCCCAAATAGCCAGTTGTAGTGAAATACTCAAGTAACTGATTTTTTACCTATATTAACTAAGGACCAAACTGACTTCCTCCCACACCCTGCATACTCTTCTACAAGGTATCTCATCTCTTTAAATATAATTGTTTTCTCTAACGAAGGGGCACCTCGATGCCCTTCGAGCGGCTCAGAGGTGAAATAGTGGATGCCCACCCCCAGTGATTGGCAAATAACACAAGCAGGGGGCAGAGCCCCCTAGTTTTTTAATAATTTAACATAGCTGCATTATTTTTGCCTGTGCTCTGCTCCTTTAAATCAAGAAGAATGTGTAACAGCATGTTGTTAACTGAAAGAAGGCGAGACATAGTTGTCAAAGTGCCAATTTTCACAGACAATCATTTTGGCAGCAAAGCATACCTAGAAGAAACACTGTGTTAGCTGCATATTAGTTAAACTTGGCATTGTTCTTGTTCCGCTGTTCACAGCAACAACACTTAGACCTGAAGATCATCTCTTCTTAGTCCCATACTACATAGTCTGGTCTTGATCTGCAGCTGATATGGTAGGATCTTAGGTACACGGCAACTGACCCTCTGAGTCTGACATTCCTGTGCTAAGATAACAAGAACATGCTGAATTTGAGAAAGATGTTGATGTTTTTACGTACAATCAGCCTCAATGTCAACCTCAATCTTAACAATAAATTTTATGTTTGCCCCAAACATTTGAGATAAAATTTAGGAAAACACATTGTAAAACGTTACTGCAATAGCATAGACCTAAAAAGTAAAAACAATTTATTTTATTAAGTTTCTGCAAACATTTTTACTTGTGGTTTTTAACAGACTATTCAGGGTAAGTGGGTGGGCTTTGACAAGTATTATTGTTTGATCAGTGAACAGTCATTGCTGAAAGTTGTGACTGCGCATCGGTGGTGGATATGAGTGCATGTACAACTGTCCAGAATTATTGTGTGAAGTAGCTACTTTATTTCAAGAAGCTATGAATTTATCATCAGGACTATGCATCTGAATTGTCTGCTGTAAATATGGCACTCGATGGCTGAATATTTACATCCACTCGACAATACACCATTCAAAACACAGTACCGGCTAAAGGTCACCCTCTCAACATAGATGAGTGCAAATGACAGTTCTCATTTCAAGATGTATTTTATGTTGCATGCAATGTCATTGATGTAAATGAAGAACTAAATAAATATATAAAGAAATAAGAAACAGAAACATATTTCATAGCACATTTCATTATTTTTGCATGCACATCATTGTGTTATTATGTATTTACTAGTGGAACACATAGACTTCTGCACATGTCGACACTAAAACAGGTGAACATTTGAATTAAACCATGCACATGCGTTGTAAATCATTCCCACAATTTTTTTTTCGTTGGTATGCTTCGTTAATCCCTGAGGGGAAATTGTCTCTTGAGCTTTGTAATTTGGTACCAAGGCAGTGGTGGCCAAAAACCAAAATGAGTCTTAAAATATTTTATGAGGACTAGAAAAATATCCGGCACTCAGAGGTATCATAAACATAAAATGGCAATTTTATTTCATTAATTCATTAGCACTTTCAGAGAAGGCTATTTTTGTTTATTTAATTTGTTAGCGTTTTTGTACTGATGTACTTTAAAGATAATATTCACTGTATGCCTCAGGTGCTTTTGTGGTCCACATACAATCAATTTAATACCATATCCTATTTATATACACAGTATCTATGATATATACAGTATATGTTGTTTTGTGCACTGCATGATTACACAGCCGTCAACTTAATAACAAGATTTCCTTGTGATACTAGTAGATTTCTAACCTGATGATTGATGCGTAGCCTGATATCACAAACAATGAAGCACCCCAGTGGACAACTGGCCCGGCACTGGATGTATATAGCCTGACATTATTGGGTGATTCTCCTGCACTGTGAAATCAGTCAGGCTGTTTATTCATTATTTGTGCAGACCTTCATACCATGTGGTAGCTCGGAGGCTAGGGATCTGCGCTAGCAATCGGAAGGTTGCCGGTTCAAATCCTGTAAATGCCAGAAGTGATTCCACTCTGTTGGGCTTCCTTGAGCAATGCAATTTACCTGCAATTTCTCAGTCCTGGGTATGATGTTAATCTGCATCCAGCCCTGCAAGCAGGTTGTACTTGCAGGGAGAACTTGGGGCTTGGTGGCAGAATTGGCACTCCAGCCACTGTAAAAAACTTCACACTGTTCCATTCCATTCAAACTAGTGTAGTGGTGAGGTGTCACCTGTTGCACTACTGTCCTAATTGGTCCTAATTTGGGATCATGAGATGGTTCATCGAGTGGTGGGTGTGGCAACAATTTGTATCAGTTGCATGCTCCCAACCCCTCTCTCATACCAAGTGCTTTGTTCAGCTAAATATCATTTATCTTTTGGTTAATAAAGGAATACTAAAGACTCCACACACAACCTTAATACCCAACACATCTATTTGATTTTCCATTTCAGGACAGGCCATCTTGTCGGTTGGCAGTGTCCAAGATCTCATTGATTTCAAATTATACTTAAATACCTAGCAGTTTTTGTGAAGGATGACATTTAATGTAATTTCTGGAGAGCATGACCCCATTTCAAAAACAATTTTATCATTAACTAGGTGCTCAGTTTGCTTGCCTGCCCCCGGGTTTGGTTTACCAGATATACAATTTAAAGATATTGTAATTTTCATGGGAATTGTTACATATGCATTATTTTCACTTTTACTTTAAAACTTTAGTAAAAACAATATTTGGAATTAACTTTTCTTCAAGATCGCATTGAATTTTGATTCTGTGTTTGGACTTACATCGTGACAGTGCAATGTATAACTGCCTGTGAGTGAATATCATTTCTTTCTCTCTAATAAATAAAACAACTTTCTCGATTGTCCCTGCTCTTTCTTCTTCGCTTTGTCGTTGACGTGTCATCTAGAACATATAAAATTATTGTCCTGATAAAATTTATAAGAGCACAGGAAGTGTTTGAGATAAAAGCATTCACACGACTGAGGTTAGATGACCGTGGTCTTGTTTGAAAATACTTGTAAGTAGGGCGTGACTTGAAAGAATCTCATGTTAAAAGTCTCCGTCTCATGAGACTTCATACCGCACCGTTTTTTGGAATCTTTTAATTCTCGCTGGCAACACACATTAGACGCTACAAGTCTCCGACTTAAAGTTTAAATCCGAACAATATTTTCGAGCTTTTTTTTGCTGTTCCATTATTTCACCGAGTAATAATTTTCCATTTGTTTGCACTAATGTGATCTTTCCTATCCTTTTTTTGAAACTTTGGAATTTTCCTACTTCCATTATCTCTAACCTGCCGTGCATGTGTACCACGCCAACATTTTTGAATTCTTTATGACGTTCTACTTTGTCATCTATTCTTTGTCCTTTATTTCAGTTCCCAGGTGTGGTTAAATCTCTTTCTCGCGGAACGTATAATGCTGCTCACATTGTGAAGTGAGGGCTGAACGCACGCTAAGGAGATGCGGTCACATCCGCTGCTGGCTTGCTGCTGCTGGCGGCGAGCTGAGTGTTCTGCTTGTCACGCTGCAAGTCGATCATTTAAAAGCCTGTACAGCAGCCGTCCTTTTGTCTCACTGCCTTGTCTCGTGGAACGTTAAAGTGTCTCTCACAGGATGTCTCGTCTCCCTCCCAAGATTTTTTTTATAATAGAGATATATTCTTCTAAAGGATTATTGAATGAACTCGGCACAGCTTTCTTAACAATGTTGGACTCTCTCAAACTCTTTCTCTCTGTAATTTATTACTTTATGATTTAAACTAGCTGGTTGGATTCTTTAGGGCTGATCACATTTCCCAATTTCTTCTTTAGAGGTTTCTTTTCGGGATCTTGTTCACGAGTGAGGGAAGAATGGAGCGTGAGATCGACAGGCGGATCGGTGCGGCATCCGCAGTAATGCGGGCGCTGCATCAGTCTGTCGTGGTGAAAAAGGAGCTGAGCCGCAAGGCGAAGCTCTCAATTTACCAGTCGATCTATGTTCCTACCCTCACCTATGGTCATGAACTATGGGTAGTGACCAAAAGAACGAGATCGCGAATACAAGCGGCTGAAATGAGTTTCCTCCGCAGGGTGTCTGGGCTTTCCCTTAAAGATAGGGTGAGAAGCTCAGTCATCCGGGAGGGGCTCAGAGTAGAGCCGCTGCTCCTCCGCATCGAGAGGAGTCAGATGAGGTGGCTCGGGCATCTGATCAGGATGCCTCCTGGACGCCTCCCTGGTGAGGTGTTCCGGGCACGTCCAACCGGGAGGAGGCCCCAGGGAAGACCCAGGACACGTTGGAGGGACTATGTCTCTCGACTGGCCTGGGAACGCCTTGGGATTCTCCCGGAAGAGCTAGAAGAAGTGGCCGGGGAGAGGGAAGTCTGGGCATCTCTGCTCAAGCTGCTGCCCCCGCGACCCGACCTCGGATAAGCGGGAGACAATGGATGGATGGATGGAGGTTTCTTTTAGGTCAGGCTTAGTGTTGTTAAATGTTTACCTAGTGGAGTTTTATGACGTTTTCTGTATGAGTAGAATCTCCATGTGGGTCCTGAGCCTATCTCTAGAAGTTCTGCATTTACCTTACCATCTTATACTCTAAGCAGTGTAATTAAATAATTAAAAATATTCATAAACAACAAAATTAAGAAAGGCAAATCAACATAAATGAAGTATATAAACCAACCAACACTATGGACTAAATGGTCTCTTCTTGTTTGTAACATTTTAATGTTTGTAGACCGCTATCTTTTAAATTGGTCAGCAGAGGCTTCTGCAAATTCTTTAGAAGATCCTCTGTGATGGAATCCAGCATTTGCTTTTTTTAAATTTCCCAGCAGCACATGTATGAAAGCTTCACCCTTCTTTCAAACCTTTATCATCAAGCAGCACATTCTCCGGTTTAAGGTCCCGGTAGATAATCCTGTTCTGGTGAAGATGTTCTAGACCACAGATGATCTGAGCAGTGTAGAAACAAGCTCGCTCCTCATTGAACCCGGGGTTCTTCTCATCCACATTATAGACATGAAACCTGTAAAATAAGTGCAGTCACTCAGCACATGTTGATTGATGAATGCACACACGATGTTGGCTAATTGTGATAAATAAGCAACAGGAGTATGGGAACAGCGCTATATAAACGAAATGTATTATTATTATTATTATTATTATTATTATTAAATGGCCACAATCAGGAGTCAAACAGAATGACCCCTTTTATTAGCTAACTAGAAAGATTACAATATGCACGCTTTAGAGGCAGCTCACGCCCCTTCTACAGCCAAGATGTAATACAGAAACTGGAACTGCCTGTGTTTATATAGACACCAGGACAAATACAGCATTGGGAAATCTTTATTTGGGTTATGTTAAATGTAAAAAAATTAATAGACATCTGCAGGCTAAAAGCTAAAAAAAAAAAAACATAACCAATTCTACAAAGCGTGTGACTAGGATTTCTCAAAAGATAAAGAAGGAGACATGGTTAATGTGTTCATCATGTAGGTAATATTGCCTTTAGAAAGAATTCAGACCCCCTTCACTTTTTTCATATTTTGTTATGCTACAGCCTTACATTAATTGTTTAATTTTTTTCTTACGTCTAGGGGCGCCTCCAGAATCTGTTTAGTGGGGTGGCCAAATAGGGGCAGTGAATATTATAGACTCAGTGTCTACAGCATAGGCAAATTACAAGGTATAACATTTATTAATACAACAGCAGGACTATGTAATAATATTTTATTAAAGAGAGCAGAAATGAGATCATTCATTGGCCTATTAAATACCGATTTGCCAAATTCCAATTTGAAAGTATCACCTGCAGTAGCCTTTATTAATAATTATAATCTGATACTGATACGGGGTATGTTATCTATATAAAATTAAGAGTAAATTATGATTTCACTCTTGCAAAATGTTAATGAACTAGTGTATCTAAAATAAGATTTCACTTTCAATTTATTCCACAGTAAATTACTCAGTAAAAACATATCAGACATTTACACAGGAGTAACTGGAGTATACTAATATAAAATCATAATTTAATATGCATATATTTATGTTCTCTGCATTGCTCCCCGTCAGTCAAATAGTCACCTTTTCTCACATCTTTACTCACTCACCTACTCACACACTCACTCCATGCTGGTAAAAGGGCTCACTACAGGTTTATTCTTCTGTCACTCTGCCCTTTTTCCAAATTATTTCATGACTGAAAGAGATGTTGAAAAGAGCTGATCTATTAGGCTGATGGCTACTGAGTTGGTGCCGTTTCTGAAAGTAAAAGTGTGCACGCTCTGTACACCAATGGATGCACACTTCTTTAAAGCCTGTGGTATATACATAGAGGATGCCCTCTGGACAACAAGGGGGAAACACAGGTCATTGAAGTCTAACAATACTGACTACCCGCTATGTCCACCTTGCCTGGGGCTCTAAATGGGCTTCTACCAGCACTGAGAGGTTGAATATATAATTAATGTTAGATACAGCAAGGCAGCATCTAATTGATGTAATGTTGTTAAACTTAGCTTGCCAATTATTCTAACTGACTAACGTTATCTAGTTAGGTAAATTAACGTTACATTACTTACTGACGTTTCTACACCTTGTTTTGATTCCACCTGAGGTTAATCCAGTTCATTGGATATGATTAGGAAAGACACACACCTGTCTACAGAATGCCTCATAGTCAAACACAAACCAAAATATGAGATCAAAGAAATTATCTGCTGAGCTTAGAGACAGGATTGAGTTGAGGCACAGATCTGGGGAAGGCATCAAAAATTATCTGCAGCATTAAAGGTTCCCAAGAGCACAGTTCACTCCATTAATTCTAAAATGGAAGATGTTTATAGCAACCATGACTCTTCCTAGAGTTGGTCACCCAGCTAAACTGAGCAATCACAGTAGAAGGGCCACAGCAAGAGATTTGACCAAGAGCCCAATAATCACTCTGGCTGAGCTCCAGAAAACCTGTGTGGAAATGAGAGATACTTCCAGACGAACAACCACCTCAGCAACACTCAACTGATCTGGGTTTTGTGGCGGTGTGGCCAGAAAACCCATAGAAGTCTACTTGGAATTTGCAAAAAGGCATGTAAAGGACTTTCAGACTGTGAGAAACAAGATTCATTGGTCTGATGATATGGATATACAGTAAATGATTTGGATAAGAATATAAATAACAAGCCAGTTAAGTTTTCAGATGATACCAAGGTAGGTGGACTGGCAGATAATCTGGAATCTGTTAAATCATTACAGAAGGACGTGGACAGTATACATGCTTTGGCAGATGAAATTTAATGTATTACACATAGGAAATAAAAATGTGAGATTTGAATACACAATGAGAGGTCTGAAAATAAAAAGTACACCTTATGAGAAGGATTTACAAGTCTTTCTGGACTCAACGCTATCAACTTCCAGACAGTGTTCAGAAGCCATTAAGAAGTCTGGCAGAATGTTAGATTATATAGCACCCTGATGTGTTGAGTACAAGTCCAACGAGGTTATGCTGAAGCTTTATACATGGTGTGGCCTCTTCTGGAGTACTGTTTGGAGTTTTGGTGTCCAGTCTACAGAACAGGACATAGCAGCACTAGAAAAGTTCCAGCAAAGTATGACCAGGTTGATTCCAGGGCTACAGGTGATGAATTAGTTTAAGCAAAAGAAGATTAAGAGGAAACATGACTGAAGTGTTTAAAATTATGAACGGAATTAGTCCAGTGTATCGAGACATAAGTCTTGAATGAGTTCAACAAGTACACAGTAGGAAACTTGTTAAGGATAAATTTTACACAAACATTAGGAAGTCGTTCTTTACACACAGAACCATAGACACCTGGAATAAGCTACCATGTACTGTAATAGACAGTATAATCTTAGGGACTTTCAAAAATCAACTTGATGTTTTTTGGAAGAATTGACTGGATAGAGCTTTGTTAGGCTGAATGGTCTGTTCTCATCTAGATTGTTCTAATGTTCTAAAACCTCCTTCAGAGTACTCTAAACCTCAGACTGGGCCCCAAGCACAAAGCCAAACCAACACAGGAGTGAACTATGTGATTGTTCTTGAGTGGTGCAACCAGTGCTTGGACTTGCCAAATTGAACATCTCTGGAGACCTGAAAATAGCCATCCATACATGGTCTCCATCCAACCTGACTGAGCTTCAGAGGATCTGCAGAAAATAATGGCAGAAATTCGCTTAATTGTAGGTTTGTGAAGATTGCTGATCCAGACACAAGTAGACTGCAGGCTAGGATTTCTGCCAGTGATGCTTCAATGAAGTGCCAAGTAAAGAGTCTGAATACTTGTGTCCGTGGAATTTTTCAGTTTTTATTTGAATACATTTGCTATTGGAAAAAATCATTTATATGATTTTAGCTGAGGTTGCAACATAACAAAATGCATAAAAAGTGAAGGAGTCTGAATATTTTCTGAAGGCACTGTATGAATGTCCTTAGAGAAAGAAACTAACCTAGAAATAGAGCACTTCACAGTTTAAAAATGTGACATCTTTGTTGTTATACAGCCCAGTCTTGATTAAGGTGCTAAGGATCAATGTCATCATGTGCAGGTTGAATCAAAGTGACAAAGTGAAACAGAAGCAGCTGTGTAGAGAGAAAACTGGCCAGGGACTGAAAAGGGGAGACTAGATGTGGTTTTTTAACCTGCAAATCTTACACTGTGGTCGAAGGTCCCTCCAAATCAGACAGAAACAAAAATGAAAAGGCAAGGTTAAGGACTGAAAACCCAGCCAACACTCTTTTTCAATTCCCCTCTTCTTTTTTCTGAAACTACTCTGGCCACTCTTCTCATTGCTTGACAACCCTATCCAAACTGCCTCTCTCTGAACTTCAAACTCAGAGGTCCTTGTACCAGAAGAGGACTTTAAGCCTGGGCCCATTATCACGTCTAGGTTCCCATTCAACATCCTGGTGCCATCTGTGCTCCTGCCTGTTCCCTTCATAGCAGACTGGCTATCCTCCCCAGTACTCCTGCGAGGCTGCAACATAATTCCCTCTAGTGGCTAGAGGAAAACAAATTAATGTAATTATTTTTAATTAATCTTAGGTCTTGCCCAAACCAGGACTGCATTGGTGGCCCCCACTGGTTGGAACAGTTATCACTATCTCTGGTTCCCTTTTGCTACAAACCATACGAAGAGTCACCTACCTGAGGTCTCCTCCGTTCATGATTGTCATTACCAGACAAAGGTCATTTTTGGTCTGAAAAGCATATGCAAGTGTCACAATAAACCGGCTGTGAACTTTGGCCAAAATGCGCTTTTCTACTATGGCTCCCTAGAAGAAAAACAAAAGATAAATTGATTGTATTGTACAGTATTAACAAGAATGTAATTGACAAACAGCCATGGAAAGAATCTGAGTCTCTACAAAAGAAGCATTAGAGTAAACTGCAGTCCTTTACATGCTTCTTTAATCTGATCCATCACAGTGTCACACTGTCAGCGTAACATTTGTTTGATCAAATTTCACTTCAAACCGCGGTCCGACAATGGTCTGTTTCAGTATCACATATTCAGGATCCAATGCCCGACCACATATCTATCTATCTATCTATCCAATATAGTGTCTTAGTCTATCTGTCTGTCTGCAAGCTGACTTTAATTGCATATGATGTACCTTAATGGATTGTAAAGCACACAGTTGGCATGTAGTGTTCCAGGATTAGTATGTTAGTAGACAGGGAAAACAGGTGTCCAGTATTCTGATAGACTGGAATTTCCTGTTGAAAATGCTTAAACCATTTTATTCTTCATGCAAATGAAATAATCTACCTGTAATTTAAGAATAATTTAGGATAGAATTCCCTATAAGAATGAAATCCCAAAACTGCAAGAAGCACAACTCCAGACTGCAGTGTGCAGACGGGTGCAGACTTGCTTTAAGGCAGACTAATGTTTTACTTCACAAAGCCTCTTTATTTTTAAAGCAGTGATGTCAAACATTTGGACTAAACTCTGTAGATTAGGCAGTATATTTGTTTATATTCAAGTCAACATCTACAGGTAGGTGTAGAACAGACCTACTTTACTTTGCTTTGGCACACAAGTCTTTTGGCTTCAAAGGCAGCAATCAGACCCTCTTACCTTCCAGTGACTGCTGTCCTCACAGGGCTTCTATTTGGAATGCAGTTTCTGGGTGTCATCTGAAAAGACTGACCGATCACAGTCTGTCTCTGTGATGCACCATTTAACCACTGTGGGATATGGCCGGCCTGTCACCCTGGCCAACACCCCCAGGCCGCCAGATGGAGCTGTCCCTGCTGCATGGAAGTGCCCCGAATACCAGCAGGGAATCATGGACGATGGAGTTTTCCTTTACAGCCCTGCTGGATATCACAGGGGCCAACAGATGACGCTGCAGGGAGGCCCAGAGAGGAGTTTGTGCCCTATAACCCGGAAGTTCGTCGTAGGCAAGTTCCGGGTTGAAGAAAAGGACTTTTTATCTGACCCAGAAGTGATAAGAAATCACATAGACTGTAGGATGGGAAACACTTCCGGGTCAGGAAATATAAAAGGACTATGGGAAATCCCAGATGTCGAGCTGAGCTGGGTGGAAGGGTGGCAACGCGTCTGGGAGTGGAGGATTGTGTTTATTGTTATTTGATTATTGAGTATATTTAATTGTTGAGTATTGTGGAGAGGAGGGTGCTTTGTGCACATTTATTATTATTATTATTATTATTATTATTAATAATAAACTATTATTTGGACTTTTATCTGGTGTCTGACGTCTAGTCTGAGGGTTCAAGGGGTCACGGAGACCTCAAACTATCACAACACTCAGTCAGTGAACAAAGAGCCAGAACTCAACAATTGGTTAATTTAATGGACAAAACTTTGCAGCAATTGTCAACCAAAAGGTTGGGCTTTTGTGCACCCAAGAAATCAATGGCAACACGTCCTCTTCTTCCTTTATAACCCAGTGCAAGCACGAGATCTGGCTTTCTATATGCTCTCAGTAGGACTGTAATGTCTGCTCCATAGCAAGACTCCTATTGTCTAGGGTGTGATTGTAAGAAAGAGAGTGGAGCAATCCCTTTTACTTCAAACAGTAACCTAGTGCTGGGCTATTAAGGGTGGAATACTGTCAGTAACAGACTTACAAAAGGCGGCCATGAGTTCAAACATTGCAAGTAAAGCAAGGTTCACACGCAAGAGTGACAATATGTACAGCAAAGTGTTTGTCTTGGTGACAGAGTAACTTGATTGATCACTGACTGCTCAATAGATGTAATTTTATACTAGGAAACAAGGACCACTGTGTATGATACCTTAAAATAAACTGCAGTACCACTTGCAACAAAAAGGAGAAACCAAAACAAAGAAGGAGAAGAGCTTCTTAACAAATAGAGTAAAAGAACCGAACACCTTCCATGTGTGCTGGAGAATGCTGAACTAGAAGGATTTGAACAAAGCATCGCCCATACCTGGAGTCAAAAGAAACAAACCATAAGCTTATTAACTGTAACTTGGTAGTTAGGACAAAGTTATAAAATATGTAAAGAATCCATTCTGTTACACGTTTCTCTACCTAAATTCAGTAGGAAAGGTCAGAGCAGAACCTCACCCTTACATACACACACAGAAAGCGCAGAATAGCTGTGAAGAAATCAATGGCGTCATTAGAGTGCAAGAGCTACAAACTTTATAAACTAGCTAAAATCTTTTCCAATCAACTGGATGAAAGGCTATAATTCTAAGAGAACACTTTAAAGCCAGTCAAAACAAATCATGTTTCCCAAGAATTATGGACATAGAATTCATAAGTTATGTGCCTTTTTCTGTAAGAGATTAAAACATCAAACTAAGCTAGCATAGATTTATGTTTTGAGTTGTCCTTTACCTGTATATACTGGCATATATCCCTCTTCTATTACCATTACATTATTAAAAAATTGTATTATTGGTTTATTGCAATAAGCCTGTTTGGGTTATCTTTTGAAAAATAGTTTATCACCATGTATGAACTACATATGATCTCTTCATAGTTTTGGTGTCCTAGCAGGAAGGTGAAACAGAAATCGTACACATACCCCACGGACCAGATTTAAACAAATATCTGGAAAATTAACTTTAATGTTGACAATATAAAGTTTTACATCATAGAAAGAAAGACTCACATTTTACAAAAAGATATGTAGAATCCTAGCAGGCACTTCACTGTCGACTTCAAAACCATGTGTGAATGTGAATGAAAATGAAGAGGGATGTGACATATTTAGTATGCCAATGCAGAGGACCAGTGAAAAGAAATGCTTCCTTAAAGGTGCATCATACACTTGTGGAAAACCAGGCAACATGTGGGTCTTTCCATTTTCAGAAGATGAGATATTATGAGATTATTATTAATGAGATATTATGAGATTATTATTATGAGATGGACTGATGCCCAGCCCAAAGTTTGATCTTGTCTTGTACATGATGCTGCCTTCCCTGTGATCATGAATTGGACTGAGTGGCATTGGGAATGTTATGTTATAATGACAGAGTAGGACATTAAGAAAACAATCTACCACATGCGACTGAGGACTGTTGGGTGTGAGATGTAGGAAAATCTAAAAACCTTAAACCTTTTCAACCTAAGCAAGAAGACAAAATAAATGGTACACCGCAAAACTGCAGTGTTAAGCAAATGCTTAAAGTGTTTAATAGAGTTCCAGTTTGGACATCTGCAGGGCTACATGGGAGTTGGAGTCAGGAGGAGTAGCCCTGTAGGGATCCCTGGCGGATGACAGAGTGAACTGCCAGGGGAGGATCTCCCTGGCGTTCTCATAACCCCAAAGTGTATCCAACTGGCTGGTCCCCTTTTACTCCCTGGTCCACAATAGATGGGACTGCACTGCCTTGTCCAGACAAGTCGGAGCTGGAAGGAAGGAAGGCAACTCTCGACTGGAGGAAAGCAAAGCAAGATAGAGGAGAGGAGGAGAAAGAGAAAAAAGAGAAGTTGTTTTGGTGCTTGTGTTTACAAGATAATTTAATAAAACACCCTTTATTTGAACCCGGGACTGTGTTGGTGTGTTCGTGTTTGGGGCTCACTGGTGCCCCATAGCCTTCATACACCCTATAAAAGGGGTTCCTTAATGATTCAATGTTATGGATGCATGTATAGGATGGTGACAAAGGTCCAAGAGACACCTTAAGCCCAAGAGCAGTGAGAAGAGTCAGAAAAGGAAAGAATTTAGGGATTAAGGATAGGCCTGTCCTTTTCAGAATATTTTTTGCATTTTCACAAGAGGGCCACAATGGAAATGCACTGTAACTTCATTTATGTCAGTTGATCTAAGTCGCTCCAGGGACCTCTGGGTGCAGCTTGCAAAGGACTGGAGTTTCAAAGACACAAAGCTAAGCTGAGCAGTGCTTATAAATTGTCTCTCTGCAAGTGTGTGTGGGTGATTATATAAGTGTATCCTGAGGTGATGTCTCCTCATATCTCCTATACAGACTGCTTTTGTTTTAGAAAATAAGAACTTTGACATATGAGAGGAAATCATTCAGTGTATCAAGCTTGTTTGTTTAGCTGCTAGCTAAGTCGTTGCCAGTATCTCATCCAGATCCTTCTTAAAGGTTGTCAAGGTTTCTGCTTCAACTACATGTCTTGGTAGTTTGTTCCAGATCCTCACAACTCATTTGCCTTGCCTTGAACAAGTTGCAGTGGAAAAAGCTCACATGCACTATGAGTATTTCAAGTTTAGAAAATGGAGGATTGGACAGATAGTACTTACTATTTAGAACCTAAAAAAGTTTAATAGGAGGAAAATGCGACTCTTGTACTGTTGAGATTGATAAATGATGTTATGCATTGTATACTACTTTCAGAAAGAAAGACTTGGCGTTCAAGATGAAGTCAACGGTGACTCCAGGATTGCTGATCAAAAAGCCTCAGTGATGGCAGGCAGAAGTGTGGAGTATTTGAGATGCGTCAGGGACCCAAAGGAAGAAGGCTGACTGACACGATTGAGGAGGTACATGGTGAGCTACAGAAACAGTTCTCCAGTTTACATTCATCTGAAGCTTGCTTGGAAAGAAAAAAAGAACATATTTCAATAAAGTAAGTTAACTAAAATTAGTTAAATATTGAATGTACCTTGGCAATGACATTCATGTGTCTGGTAACTCTTCCTATGAAGTCAGTAGATGGATTGGGAGAACATGGGGGTCATGAGGTCACTGGAAAGGGTTGTGTGGCGCTCCCAATATCTATGCAAAAGGACAAAGGTCCAAGTCTTTAGAGTCCTGGTGCTTCCTGTCTTGCTATATGGTTGCGAGACATGGACGCTATCCAGTGACCTGAGACGAAGACTGGACTCCTTTGGTACTCTTTCGCTTCAGAGAATCCATAGGTACCACTGGTTTGACTTTGTGTCGAGCAAGCAGCTGCTTATTGGAGTCCCGAATGAGGGCATCAGTTACGGCACTACGGCCATGTGGGGTGTTTCCCCGAGGGTGATCCAGCTCATAAGATCCTCATTGTTGGGGACCCGAGTGGCTGGACCAAACTGTATGACCAAACTTAGAGAAACATGAAACAAGCTAAACAGGACTTTATTTATTTATTTCTAATATCAAATTTTTCTTTATTTTAGTGTGAACTGTTTTGCTTTAAATTTTACTAAAACTTTTAAAATGAAGATATTTCATTTGTGGAGTGATTTAAAATGCATCACACTATTGCCAGAACTGTTCTATGAAGCAAACTAAAAGTTGAAGAACTTTGGTAATTTGGGACAAATGCAGCTATAATACCCAATAATGTTAGCACAAATCTATTTTTCTTTTTGGATCAATCTGCCCCATAGACTGCTTTCTGGGTTACAGAGATAATCTAAGGAATTCACAAACCTAGCTATGCTTTTAAACTTGTGCTCTCATTAGATGCAGAAACATTTTACAAAGGATTTACAAACATAAGAACGTAAGAAACTTAACAAGCGAGAGGAGGCCATTCAGTCCATCAACCTCATTTGTGTAGCCAATAGCTAAGCTGTCCCAATATCTGTTCTAGATACTTCTTAAAGGTTGTTTAGATTTCTGCTTCAATCCCATGACTTGGAAATTTGTTCCAGAGTCCCACAACTCTATATTTCCACTGGTGCCCTTGAATACAAGATTCAATGTTTAGTTGAAAGAATTCTGCTGGATCCACTTTATCAATGTTTTTGAGAATTTTGAAGACCTGGATAAAGTCCCCACTCACTTTCCTCTGCTCGAGACTAAACTGGTTTAATTCTTTGAATCTGTCAAAGTAGGACATGTCCTTGGGGTGCATTTGGTTCTTCTCCTCTGCACGGCTTCAAATCCAGCTGTCTCATTTATAAAGCTTGCATATGTACAAAAAGAAGTTCAAAATGTGCAGATGCAACTTCCCATGCAAATGTTGGGATTTATAAAATAAAACTTGGTGGGAGAACATATATACTGTATATTTATAGCAACCCAGACTGATGTGTACGCCATGTTTCAGAGAAACTGGGAAATGACGACACCTTTGATCAAGCTGGGAAAAGCAGCCAAACCAGCTAAATGAAAACTTGTATGAATAATAATTCTTATCAAAGAGCCATTATTATAATGTGTGTCAACGTGACAAACATATTAAACCTCAAAAGTGTTGAATGTGAAGTACAGACTGTAATTTTGTTCACTTTTAAGAGGACCAGTGCTGCGTATTTGAATTTAAAAACTTTTTGGCTTTTCATCAGTTTATATCGGTTACCTGTTGCCACTTCTCAGGGAACTGGCTGATAAGTCAGGAATATCTCAGCCAAGCTTCACTCCATCATGCCTGCTATGCTGGAAGCCATTAAACAACTGACAAGGCACTATGTTCAGTTTTCATATGATGTGGGTTTACAAACGGTACATTAAACATAATATGTATCTACCAACATGAAAAGTCAGTTTGCAGCATTGTCTGGTACTAACATAATCGGAGCACTTTACTGCACTCATATTGCAAAAAGGGCACCTAGCAGGAATGAAGCTGCTTTTGTTAACCACAACCAGTGACAATCCATTAACACACAAGTCATATGTGATGCCAACATGTGGCTGACAGATGTTATGTCCTAGTGGCCTATGTCAACCTGTGATTCATTTATTTGGAGGCAAAATAGCTTATCAGACATGATGGTGCTGTACGTGATGTCTGGCTTGTTGGTAAGGTAACTAACTGAACCATCAGTGTTTCATATGGCCTGTGCTATTCTTTGTAACAGCAGACATGTCATTACATGTGTCAGGTGATCGTGGCTACCCGCTCAGATGCTGGCATCTTATACCTTTCCTAGACCCCCAGAATGCAGAGGAGAGACGTTATAATGCCATGCATGACCTTGTACTCTCAATTGCAGAGCACAGCCAGATATTCTTGAGTGCAGGTTGTGGGGTCTCGATGTATCAGAAGGGAGGCTGATCTACCAGCCAATGAAGTTCTTCAGCATTGTGATTGCATATGTATGATGTGGCTTAGCATGCTTCATGCATGGATGTTTCAGAATGGCGTTCCTATACACATATTTACAAGGTGATTGTGGTTTATAAGGGTAAATTGCAAAGAAATATATGTACACCAGATTTCATAAACCTGGTTGTTTTTTGGTGTGAGCATGTTTCCTTTTTTTTTAGCATGTGCATATTTTCATATTCAAATCCACATAAGGTTTTATAATTGAGGTTCCAGAACTGCACACAATACTCCAGATGTGGTCTTATTAGTGCATTATATAGTCTGAACATAACATCTTTTGATTAACATTTTATGATATGGCCTAATATCTTATGTGCGTTTTTTATCGTTTCTGCACATTGCTTAGAATGTTGTGTCAACATATACCCTTAAATCCTTTTCTGAGGTCATTTCTTGTAGGACAATGTCTCCCATCATGTTTTTATGATTGACATGCCTTTGGCACATGTGTAGCACTTTTCACTTTTCTACATTAAATTGCATTTTCAAGGTGCTTGCTCAGCTCTGAAGCAGGTCCAAGACCTTCTGAATTCTTGTTGCTTCTGCCTCAAGTGTCTGCCATTCCTCCAATTTTAGTGTCATCTGCAAATTTCACAAGTTTATTACCAGGTTCTGTGTCATTAATTGTAAGTTTATCTCCAGGGGACAAAGTACACAAAGTGTTCACACCTGCAGTTCAGGGTCAGAGCTTGAATGAGGCCAGTCCTGGTGAAGGCACCAGTTTCCTGCAAGGCTCACACACAATCTCACACTAAAATACACATTATTGGAATGTGGGATAAAAACCCCAGTGCTCAAAGAAATACTCAGACAGAGGGAAAACCTGTAGTAGGGCCAGAGCTTCGGAAAGGTTTATAAGGGGCTTATGAAATTTAGAAGGGGCAGTGACATGTCAGGTAAGACAGCCACTACAGCTACCCTAGGATCATTTTACTTTTCACGTTTAGTCCAAATATACAGTGACATAACAAGAATATATGGTACTCAAGTTTGCGTATCTTTTCATTCTCCAGCATGCACATACCTTAACCTCCTTGGCGCTAACCCCAAGCCTCTCTCTGCCTCATAGTTTGAAGTAAAAATGGTTAACCCAGAGTCGAGGAAAATCTGTTATGGGTCGATATAGTGTTAAACCCAAATTACACTCAGGACAGTATTCTGCCATCTTGGGGATAAATTAACATCCTGTTGTAAAAAAACATAATTGTTTCTATATATTCTGTCACTACAGTATATGGTAACTCATCAGTATTCATGAGTGGGACCTAACCTTCATCCAAAAGGCACAATGGTTTATAAACAAGACGTTGTAATGTCAGTTTTAGAACAAACTGAAACCAAACCAGAATCGAGTGATAGTGAGGACAATGTGAATTGGGCATCAGATGTTGACACTGAAAGTGAAACTGATGCACTCTGGTGAAACACGTTATAGTCCAAGGCTCAGGTTCCATAGGTGTGTGTGTACTTGTGTGGCCCTGGGATGTTGGGTGGGGTGACTGGGGCTGATTGCTCTTGCATTTGTGTGCGACTGATTTCAATCCCCTTAGTGACTTTCCATGGTTCATAATTGAGACAATAAAAGCACTTGATCACTTTGCACCACCTCTTGCTTGTTCTTGTGTACTCATTTGCTTTGGCTCATCTCGGTTGATGAACCACCATGATATGAGTGGTGACCTCAGTCGCGTGAAACTTTACCATGGCACATGTAGCTGCATGGCAAAAGGCAAAGTGATTGCAATCAAGTCAAAGGACAAGAAAGACATTAGCCCCGTAAGCACTGTTCACAAAGTAGCAACTGTCAATGTTCATGTCAGAGGAAATGTGGAAGCCTTGTGCTGTGGTAGCCTACAATAACACAAGGGGCATGTTGATCATATGGACCAGGCACTGACATTCTAAACTCCCATGTGCAAGAAACAGAAAAAAAATATTACTAGAAAAGTATGCAAAGAAATACACTTCTACTGTCCCGATTGCACCTTCAGTCATTGTGTTGATGACTGTTTCAAAACTTGTCACACAAAGGACATGTGCTAACTCTGCATCAGTACAGCAGTGGACATCGGACACACCTTTCCTACTGTGATTATACTGATGTTTTGGTATTTGCATGATTTTGTTACATTTTTCCTTATTGAAAAAATTAAATGTTTTTTGTCTTTCTTTTCCCTAAGCAAAACTAACGCTATGGAGGTTAATAGATTTAAAGTGTTATACATTTGTATTTATGTGTATTTTATATATTTGTTTTCAATTTTAAAGTAGTTTTCATATTTGTATGTATTTTCTGTTATCTTTTCACTTATGTGCAGTCTCTTTAAATGTTTTTCTTTTGTGCTTTGTGAGTGGAGCCTCAGAAGGCATTGCCACCCTGATCTATCCACTTCCTTTGGCTAGAGGAAGTCTTAACAGATTACATGTTTTACATACAGTGGATATAAAAAGTCTATACACCCTTGCCAAAATCTCAGATTTTGTGTAATAATGAAATGAAACCAAGATCAATCCTGTCAGAACTCATTCCACTGTTATTGCAAAATTGCAATTTATGCAAAGAAAGTGAAAACAAAATAAAAACTGTTTCGTGAAAAAAGGAAAAAAAAATCATACAAAACCTTGGTTGCATTAGTGTGCATACACACCCTTTAATAATCAAGGATGTGGCTGCGTTCAGAATCAACCAATCACAATAAGCCTCATTTCAAGTAGTAGTTAGTATACACTTGGCATCAATTAAAGTGGCTCTGATTGAGCTCAGATAACGTTTGGCTGTTCCTGTAGGATTATTCTGATACCCTCTTGGTTGCAACATACTCCAAAAGCCATGGTGTGCAAAGAGCTTTTAAAACATAAGCTAGATCCAAGTATCCAAAGTATCCAAAGCATTAAACATCCCGTGATATAGACAGTCATCAACATGTGGTGGAAATATGGCTCAACAATGTCTACCAAGATCAGGTCGTCCCTCCAAGACTGATGAGAAGACAAGGAGAAAACAGGTTAGGCAGGCCACCAAGAGGCCTACAGCAACATTAAAGGAGCTGCAGGATTTCCTGGCAATTGCTGGTTGTTCCCTACATGTGACAACAATCAGTCGTATTCTTCATATGTCTCGGTTGTGGGATAGCAAGACAAAAGCCCTTTCTCACAAAAGAAAACATCCAAGCCTGGCTGAACTTTGCAAAAAGGTATACCCATCTCCCACAACCATGTGGAAAAATGTATTATGGTCTAAGGAGACCAAGGTTGAACTATTTGGCCATTATTCCAAAAGGTATGTCTGGTGTAAAAATAACACAGCACGTCATCAAAAGAACACCATACCCTCAGTGAGGGATCGTGGAGGCAGCATCATGCTTTGGGTCTTCTTTTCTTTAGTTGGAACTAGGCCTTTAATCAAGGTGGATGGAATCATGAAGAGCTCCAAGTGTCAGTCTATTTTGACACAAAACCTTCAAGCATCTGCTAAGAAGAGGAACTGCACCTTTCAGCATGACAGCGACCCAAAGCATACATCAAAATCAACAAAGCAATGGCTTCATCAAAGGAGGATTAGTGTCCTGGAATGGCCCAGCCAGAGCCCAGACCTTAATCCAATTGAAAATCTTGTGGGGGGACCTGAAGAGAGCAGTGCACAGGAGATGTCCTCGTAATCTGACAGATACAATACAATACAATATCATTTATTTTTGTATAGCCCAAAATCACACAAGAAGTGCCGCAATGGGCTTTAACAGGCCCTGCCTCTTGACAGCCCCCCAGCCTTGACTCTCTAAGAAGACAAGGAAAACTCCCAAAAAAACCCTTGTAGGGAAAAAATGGAAGAAACCTTGGGAAAGGCAGTTCAAAGAGAGACCCCTTTCCAGGTAGGTTGGAGTGCAGTGGGTGTCAAAAAGAAGGGGGTCAATACAATACAATACACTGAACAGAACAAATCCTCAATACAGTGTAAAAATAAAAATTTTACAAGTATGGACCAGAATTTAGCAGTAGATGGTATCACATAATATGATTTGGATTTGTTTAGAGCCCTGGAGACCTCAACCATCAAGCTGCCTCCCCCATTTGGCCATTCCACAGCTGAAACATTGCTTGGCCAGCCAATCCGATGAAAGGACCCCTCTACCCCACGATTCCTGCAATCCTCCATCAAGGATGGCTTTACCTTAGGCAGGCAAAACAACTTGGCACGTGGGCCGTGGCACCAAGTGCCACGTTTGAGTAACGAGAAGAGAAACCGAATAGGTGAGGGTTAGTAACAAATTATAACTATCATATTAATTATGTTTTAGTGCTAATGACTAACAGCAGAGATGCAGTCTGTACAGTTAATCAGCAGCTCTAGTCAGGATATGCTAAACTGAAGTAGTGAGTCTTCAGCCGGAATTTAAAAGCTGAGACCGATGGGGCATCTCTTATAGTAGCAGGCAGACCATTCCACAGTTTAGGGGCCCTGTAACTAAAAGCTCAACCTCCCACTGTTAGTTTATTAATCCTTGGAATCATAAGCAGACTGGCATCTTGAGATCTTAATGTGCGCTCTGGTTTGTAAGTCATGATAAGTTCAGACAAGTAAGCCGGACCTTGGCCATTTAATGCTTTATATGTTAAAAGGAGGACTTTGAAATCTGCCTTAAACTTAACCGATATTTTGGATCTGGATATTTTTGGAAAGGAGGATTGGGCAAAAATCACCAAGTCAAGATGTGACTAACGATAGACTCATCCAAAAAGACTGAGTGTTGTAATGAAATCAAAAGGTGCTTCAACTAAGTCTTAGTTTAGGGGGTGTGCAGACTAATGCATCCAGGTTTTTGTATGATTTTTTTTGTTCCTTTTTCAACAAAGAGTTTCTGATTTGTTTTTACCTTCTATGTGTAGATTGCAAAGTTCTGAGATGATTTGTCTTGGCTTCATTTTTTTATTGCACAAAATCTGTGATTTTGGCGGAGGTGTGTAGACTTTTTATATCCATTGTAGCTACAGAAAAGAACACAGATAAACACGGAAGTGGGAACAAGACATTAGGAAGATGTATTCCTTGTTTTCCATTAAAAATACCTTTAAAAACCCAAACAACTCTTTAGTAGGCTTTGCATTTCACAATTACAATGTCACTTAAAAAATAAAAACTGTATACGAATCTAAATTGCTACCAATAATCAGCTTTGTGTTGCTATGTTCTTGCTGAAAAACTCATTAAAATACAATGATGGGATCTGCTGTGCTAATTCACTTCATACATTTGAACACTTCAGTCAAAACCAAAACTGAGTGTCAAAACTTAAATGAGAACTAAAAATCAGAGTCAAAAAGTCAGAGTAGAATCCGTTACAGAGAAGAGCTTTGTCACAGAAAAACAAGAATTGGCAAAATCAAAGGGTCCGTGGTCCGTGTACTTTTTGGTATTTGAAATTTCGTTTCAGAAAATATCATTTAAAAAAGAAAAAGAGACACTTATTTGATTTTCAACTTAAAAGGGAAAAAATAAAAAACAATTACTTTTTTCCTTTTGTTCTTTCGCACATCAGAAAAGAAAAATGCAAGAAACGAGAATGAGAAAACGCCCTTTATTTCGCAGTGAGTAACAACAATAACGTTCATAAAAGAACTGCAACATCAATGAAGCAAAGTTAGCAAAGCTTGTATTTTTACCTGAAAGATGCGACTCATTTTTTCTGCAGTCATGTCCTCGTCCCGGATTGTCACTCTTTTACTATTCCGAAAAACAACGTAATGGTCCATCCTTTGCTGATGCCAATGTAACTTCAAGGCCATTGATCGATGTGTTGTGAGGAGGACTGTTTGCACGTGTCGTCAAAAATCACGCAGAAGAAGTACTTCCGGTTTCAGACAACGAAAATGCATCTGTTTTGTTGTTTTTGAGCTATACAACTTTCATTATTTGAATCACAAATAAATCCAGAAAAGTATGTGTAATTTTAAGTTTACGACTGCTATTTGCTTACCATCGAATTAAAAAATACCTTATTTTCCCTTATTTTATTCTTTACTCAACAATCAACATCTGAAAATTCCTTTCATTTTCGTTTTTTCGTTTTTGCTTCTAAAATGAAATTTCAAATACCAAAAAGTACACAGACCATCAAAGCCAATCCATTAATGAAAAAAGCAACAAACCCCAATTTCAATGGGCTCAAAACCAGGACACTGAAGCCATGGTGGAGAAGTCCCTATCCTTGAAAGAGATCAATATTTTGAGCAAGCAGGTATCTATATTCTGAAACCTATAGGTGACAACATGGTGATATGGGTATCTTTCCCTGTATCTTGTATTGAAAGACATGAAAATAAAAGGCAAAATGGATGCAGAAAAGTAGGAGTAGGAGAGCCTGCTGCACTCTGGAAAAGATTGATAAAGGATTCATTCCCAAGTAAAGTAGTGGTCAAGACTTGCTTCCTAGGCCATCTTGGAGTCCCTTAAAAAACTTTGGTTGAATAGGCTGATGAAAGTGCAAACCTGTACAACTATCAATTTATGAGATTCTCAGTACAGATAAAAATATTGAAAGTTAGTTTACACTAACTGTCAGCATTCAACATAACGGATGACCAAGCAAACACTGATGTGTAAAGATGGTGAAGATTTATGCTATAAGACCTATTTTAATGATGCTTCTTTGAAACTTGAAATCTGGAGAAATTACACCTTATGGAATCAGTTATTTTCTGT
Source organism: Erpetoichthys calabaricus (assembly GCF_900747795.2). Classification (NCBI taxonomy): domain Eukaryota; kingdom Metazoa; phylum Chordata; class Cladistia; order Polypteriformes; family Polypteridae; genus Erpetoichthys; species Erpetoichthys calabaricus. Next base: position 276,339,731 of record NC_041396.2, on the reverse strand, counting down.
TGAGTACTGGTAATTAATTTTAAGGACCTGGAAAATCTTAAGGGGTGCAGAGGGCAGTGTTCTACCTCACAGCTCCAGCATCCTCGGTTCAAGTGCTGTTCTTGAGTACATGTGTGTGTATTCCCAATGTTGCCTTCACAGGTTTTTCTTCAGGTGCTCCAATTTTTCCTCCCACATCCCCAACGACATGTTGGTCATATTCCATATTGACTCTGAATTGATGATTGTGTAAGTTATGGAAAAAAAAATTACACTTGGGGTCTCATATTCATTTAGGTGTAATATAGTTATTGTGTATGAAGTGTTTTGGTAGGCTTTTCATATAAAAACTATAGCATCTATCATAGAAGTAGCATAAAGGGTTAATAAATGTTAGAAACCTGTTCAAACATATCAGGAAAACCAGATAAACACTCATTCTGTTGCTACCAGCAATTGGATGGTTCAGCGTGGTCCCCAGATGCAGTCACTTGTGGCTCCTGGTGCAGCACTTAGAAGACGAAGGAGCTTTACTATAGAAGAAGTAAAAGTCGTAACAAGACTTCCGTAGGTGAACCTGCTGAATGATCATTACTGAGCCTCAAGATCCATGTCCCCCTGCTGGTCCTCCCTCTAAGCTGGCATCCCACCAGAATATAACCCCTTCTTCCCATTGGAGCAGTGTTTCAATATCTGCAGTTTCCGTATTTTTTTAGGTATTAACAGAAGTACTTAATATAAATAAATGCATAAATGGGTAGCATAGTAAATAAAAATACAGTAAATATATAAATAAATAAGTATACGCACTTTGGTCTGAACACAAGAAAACGAGAAAATTAAAACAAAAGAAAACTTTTGACTTGGTAGTTCCACGAGGCACAATGTAGACGTATTGCTGTTGGTATAAAAGAGCCCCCGTAGCGTTTCTTGACACATTTCTGCTGAATAATGCGTTGGCTGGAAGTCCTCAATGTTGGTATGTTATTGAGAGAATGTGAAGCATTCATCATAATGGCACCCAGTTTTGTTTTCATTCTGTCCTTCGCTACAACCTCCAGGGGGTTCAGGGTACCCTTTTAATTAGCCTTTTCATCTGGCAAGCTTCTCTTGAACTGATGTTACTGGCCCAGCACATCACACTGGTCATTACAGAGATAAAGAAGATGTGAAGGATGTCACTTCCCACATTAAAGGAACACAGTCTCCTAAGGAAAAAGAGTCTGCTCTGCCCTTTCTTATATAGCTCCTCTACAATTACAAAACTGTAGTCCTTGATTCTGAATAATACTATTAGTTGCATGGCATGGCATGATTTTGCCACCTCCGTGCCTCACCAAAGTGATGGTATTAGGCAGATGATAAGCAGTGCCTGGTCTTTACCAGATAAACTGTTTGGAGTTCTGCCCAAAGTGTTCAGTTTTTCTCTCTTCACACCAGAAAATCTTTTTCCTCAGGCTCTCAGAGTTCTTTAAATGTGATTGTATGCCATTTTCTCAAAAGTGGCTTCTGTATAACCACTCTGCCATAAATGCCTGATTGATGGAGTGCTGTTGAGGTGGTCGTCCTTCTGACAGTTTCTCTCGTCTCAGCTTAGCACTTTGGAGTGGTCTAAGGTGGCTTAGTTGAGACATGCACTCACCGGCCACCTTACTAGGTACACCTTGCTAGTATCGAGTTGGACACACTTTTGCTGTAATTCTTCATGGTATACAGTAGATTCAACAAGGTGCTGAAAACATTCCTCAGAGATTTTGGTCCATATTGTAATGATAGCATCACGCAGTTGCTGCAGATTTGTCAGTTGCACATCCATGATGCAATTCTCTTGTTCCACCACATCCCAAAGGTGCTCTATTGGATTGAGATCTGGTGACTGTGGAGGTCATTTGAGTACAGTGAACTCATTGTCATGTTCAAGAAACCAGTATGAGATGATTTGAGCTTTGTGGCATGGTGTGTTATCCTGCTGGAAGTAGCCATCAGAAGATGGGTGCCGTGCTGTCATAAAGTAATGGACATGGCCAGCAACAATACTCAGGTAGGCTGTGGCATTTAAACAATGCTGAGTTAGTGCTAAGGGGCTCAAGATGTGCCAAGAAAATATCCCCACACCATTGCACCACCACTAGCCTGAATTATTGATACAAGGCAGGATGGAGCCATGCTTTCATGTTGTTGATGCCAAATTCTGACCCCAGCTTCTGAATTTTTTAGCAGAAATTGAGACTCATCAGACCAGGCAATGTTTTCACAATCTTCCATTGTACAATTATGGTGAGACCATCTGAATTGTAGTCTTCAGTTGCCTGTTCTTAGCTGACAGGAGTGGCAACTGGTGTGGTCTCCTGCTATTGTAGCCCATCTTCTTCAAGCTTTGACATGTTGTGCGTTCACAGATGCTTTTCTACACACCTCAGTTGTAATGAGTGGTTATTTGAGTTATTGTTGCCTTTCTAACATTTCAAACCAGTCTGGCCATTCTCCTCTGACCTCTGGCATCAACAAGGCATTTTCGCCCATAGAACTGCCGCTCACTGGATATTTTCCCTTTTACAGACCGTTCTCTGTAAACCCTAGAGATGATTGTGCATAAAAATCCCAGTAGATCAGCAGTTTCAGAAATACTCAGACCAACCCATCTGGCACCAACAGCCATACCACATTCAACGTCACTTAAATCACCTTTCTTCTTCCCCATTCTGATGCTCGGTTTGAACATCAGAAGGTTGTCTTGACAATGTCTACGTGCCGAAATGCATTGAGTTGCTGCCATGTGATTAGCTAAATAGATATTTGTGTTAACAAGCAGTTGAACAGGTGTGCCTAATAAAGTGGCCAGTCAGTGTATATAGTACAAGGCCTATGAATCCTTCCTATTAACAAGTCGTTTTGCCATCACGTCAAAATGTCACACCACACAGAGGTGAATAACCATTCCACTGAGGTTTTATACAGCAAGCTTTGTAAAGACCAAAAAATCCCTTTATTAAGGTCTTGTTACATTAAAGTTAATGAGTAATAGATGCATTTTTGCAGTACCTAAACTAACGTTTTACCGTGGAACCTTCTATACACAAGTGATGTCTAATCAATTTAATTTGCCATTTATCTCAAAGATAAGCAAACGGGAGACACCTGACCACAATTTGGAGTGCTGCAGTAAAGTGTCTGAATACTTAAGAATGAAAGATTTCAGATGTTGATTTTTAATAAATCTGTAGACCTTCCTGTAAACCTGTTTTCACTTTGTCATTATAAGCTAGTGACTGTAGATTGATGGGCAAAAGTGGCAACTTTATTCGTTTAAAAGTAAATCTGCAACACTATAAAGCATGCAGAAAGTAAAGAGGTCTGAGTACTTTCTGAAAGCCCTGCTTATATCTATGATGTATTTTGTTGTATTTTTGCATCGTGACATTTCATAACACAAAGTATCATTACAATTACAATCCAGGGCACTGACTATGAGAAGTTTGTATAATCTCCCTGTAGGTTTTCTTCACTCCTACACCCTAGACATGTGCAGGTGTAACCTGTAGGGGGTGCCACTGTGCCCCAAAACACAATGACAACTTCACAAGTCCTGGGTTCATCTAATAATTTATTTTAACAAATACCTTCACAAAGGATGTTTTTCTAAGCCCTCACACGTGCACAATTGTTCCTTCTTGCCTTTACTCCCCCTCCTTATACTCCTCCAGATTAGTTTCATCCTCCGCCTCTCAACTCTGAGTCCCGAATAGAAGTGAAACCACTCCCTTTAAACAAAACAAGAGAGTACTTCCAGTGTCAGGGTGCAGCCTGTGGGAAGCACTTCCAGGTAAGGCGGAAGCTCCCCTATATAGGGAGAGTTTCTTTCAGGGGCGCATCTGGTAGTACCCAGAGACCCCAACAGGGTTGTCCTTCAAGACCACAGGTCCGATGGGAAGCACTGCCACCTCTGGTGTTGGGGGGTAAACTGTCCCAGTCCATTCCCTACACCCCAACTGCTCCAACTGGGGCAGGAATCATTAGCCATCTTCTTCCATTACACTGTCCACCCTAGATTTGATGCTGTTGCCATTCATAATTGATTGATGGCTCTAAATCTGCCTGTTATCAATGAGTATGGCTCTGCAAAGGCTTGTGTTTCTACTTTGAGTCTGATTTTGCAGAGGTGGATTTCTATCCCCCCTGTCTTTGTATTGAAGACAGCAGTTCAATGAAACAAAAAACTACCTGCTGTGGCAGTTTCATTATATTGTCTGACAGCAATTATTGTGAAACTTAAAATGTCAATACAATTGTCTCAATACAAATGGCAGGGCATTTGTCTTTGTTCGACAGAACAATATTATTCTTGACTGCTCAAATCTCCTCTAAACATTTTTTTCCTTTTCTGACGCATTGGTAATTATGGAATAATTCAATACAGGGGCCATTTGGCTTCTGGCAAAAGTTACAGGATGTGCAGGATTACTTGAGATCTTGAATTCGCCGAATTGGTCGTTGAGCAGATTTGCACGCTGCACAATGTCAGACATATTTTCCAAGGAAGGGTGCGCAAGGCTGCAAGCACAGACGCCAGCCCCGGCCCAAGCTGCATTTCCTCCCATTGCTCAACAAGCACACCTGACCTTCATTCAAGAGGTAAAAGCCAACTAAACCCCTGCAGTGATTTTCGAGATAGATGGTAAATCATGCCTTTTTTTTCTGGCCTCTCTCCACAAGGAGAATGGTTTATTCCTTAAGTGTTAGTGTGAGGTTAATCTCCATTCCCCACTAATTCTCTGAAAAGCTGAACAGTGATTGCATTTGACATGGCTTTCTCCACTGCTCTTGCTCGCCTTCGCTGAGCTTCTTTTCAGTTTTTTAAAATTGCAAGCTCCTTTGCAGTGAGTAAATATCCCCTGATTAGCAATAGCTAATTCATTGCACTTAAATAACTCAGGCAATCTCCTGTCTTAGCCTCCTTCTCCCTACCTTATCTCCTGTGAACCTCTCCTGGGCCTACACATGAAAATACCTCCTATATATTAAAAGCATTCTGATGCCTTTCTTAGTTATTTTCTCATCGATCAGCAGTGACAAGGACAGGAGTCGATCACATGTGCCTCATGTTAAACATCCCGTCAGTGTTCATGTTTTATTTTATAAGTCAATGACAAAAGTCCATGCCTTTGCTTGGATTTATTCTTTCAGCTCATTTTTACAAAGACAGTGCAGGTTTCGAATGGATCTCTAACAATGTCTTCAGGAGGCTTATTCTGGGTTGGTAGGGAAGGGGAAATAAAACAAACCCTGGACTTTCTGTCCATCTCTCCAAAACAAGTTTAAATTTGGATTCCTTTTACCTACTGCCACCCCATTTTGGCATGGTGGGCAACTGTTTGACTTCCTTCAAGATTTGAAAATGTCACAGTCGGTTGACATGAACAAATAGCGTAATATTGTTCTTCTTCTTTCAGCTGCTCCTGTTACAGGTTGTCACAGCGGATCATCTTCTTCCATATCTTTCTGTCCTCTGCGTCTTGTTCTGTTACACCCACCACCTGCATGTCTTCTCTCACCACATCCATAAACCTCCTCTTAGGCCTTCCTCTTTTCCTCTTCCTTGTCAGCTCTATCTTTAGCATCCTTCTTCTAATATACTCAGCATCTCTCCTCTGCACATGTCCAAACCAATGCAATCTCTCCTCTCTGACTTTGTCTCCCAACCATCCAACTTGAGCTGACCCTCTAATGTCCTCATTCTAATCCTATCCATCCTCGTCACGCCTAATGCAAATCTTAGCATCTTTAACTCTGCTACCTCCAGCTCTGTCTCCTGCTTTCTGGTCAGTGCCACCGTCTCCAACCCATATAACATAGCTGGTCTCACTACCGTCCTATAGACCTTCCCTTTCATTCTTGCTGATATCCGTCTGTCACAAATCACTCCTGACACTCTTCTCCACCCATTCCACCCGGCCTTCACTCTCTTTTTCACCTCTCTTCCACAATCCCCATTACTCTGTACTGTTGATCCCAAGTATTTAAACTCATCCACCTTCGCCAACTCTACTCCTTGCATCCTCACCATTCCATTGACCTCCCTCTCATTTACACATATGCATTCTGTCTTGTTCCTGCTGACCTTCATTCCTCTCCTCTCTAGAGCATATCTCCACCTCACCAGGGTCTCCTCAACCTGCTCCCTACTATCACTATAGATCATAATATCATCAGCAAAATAGCATAATATTGTTAAAACCACTTAATTTAGGTCGGTGGTGGTGGGGCTGCCAGAGTACATCCTAGCAGTAGCCAATACTGGGTCGAGTGTCATGCACACATCCACTCAGGGGGAATGATCAATTAATATGGCAGACGAGTTTCGAGAATATGGTTGAAACAGGGTGTCACGAATTAGGAGCCTGAAGCACAAAAGAGTTCCAAAGTATGTAGTCCCAAAAATGCACACTACAGGTGAAATCATCAAACCTGGCTAGTAAGGGCAAATAAAGAACCTTTATATATATAAATATTTATTCTTCACAAGAAGGAAATGCTCTGTAACACTGAGAATGCAATAAGCATACAAATCCTGTTAGCTGCAAATCCAGAATCCCAATATGAAATGACAAGAACTGTTGAAAAACAGATCAATAGGTTAAAAAAATTCTGTAAATAATTTAGAACAAGCACAAAAAAAAACGCAAGAATTCATCACTGCTAAGCTCATTTGAAATGAGCCGCCAGGAACTGAGGGAGACCCTCTGGATTAATAGGGTGGAGTGCAGTTCCTGGTGGTGATTGAGAGGTGGCCCCGCCTCTAGGGGAGCCACCCACAAAACACATGAAATGTAGCACAACCTACATATGTAGTTAAAAGCAAAGACAAAGAATAATGCATGTAATCAACAAAAGTGACATTAACACAATTAAACAGCACAACAAAGAACAAAAAGGACATAAAACATAAAAATAGAGTTTGAACCTTAGCCCGCTGAGATATAAGACAGAGCACCTCAAAGAAGGCCCTCACAGACAGCAGGAGAACATTTTAAAATTTACACAAACAGTAACCAAACACAGGATATGAACACTGTGCCAATGTCCTTCTCAACAAAATCCATCTTGTGAATCCTGATAATGAGATTCAAATTCATAAAGAAAAGGAAAGTACTGGAGGACTAGAAAGTTGCAAATGTGACTCCAATCTTCAAGGGAGAAAACATGGATCCTGAGAACTACTTCTTAAGTCTTACTTCTGTACCATGCAAAATTAGGGAAACTATAATAAGATTAGAAAAGAAGTTCTATGAAAATAACACATTAAATATCAACCAGCATGGTTTTATGACAGAAAGTTCCTGCCAAGCCAATCTTTTATATTTTTTGAACGGACAGTTGGAATACTTGAACAAAACCTAATTTACTTAGACTTTCAAAAAAAACTCTTTGACTCTGTCCAACACCGCCAATTAATTCTGAAATTAGAGGCTGTAGGCTTCAGCAGTAACCTGCAAAACTTGTTGATGAAGTTGGTCAAAGGAGACAAAGAGTGAAGATAAGAGGAGAATGCGCCACATGGAGTGAGGTTGTCAGTGAAGTCCTCAGGAGTCTGTTCTTGGACTTTTACTTTTCCTTTTTGACATTGATTCTTGTATAGTTAGTAAACTTGTGAAATTTGCAGATGTCACTAAAAATGGAGGGATATCAGAAACTAAGGAGGCAGCAACAACAACTGAAAAAGACATGGAGAAACTTCAAAACTGGGCAAACACCTCGAAAATACAGTTTAATATAGAAAAGTGCAAAAACATGAGCAAAAGGGATAGTACATATAAATACAAGATGGGAGACACTGAACCACAGGAAGCAACCTCTGAAAAGGATTTAGGGGTTGTCACACATGTGCACATGGGAGGCAGCTAAAAGTCCTGAATGAGAGTAATTCCATGCCAGACCACGGGGAGGCAGAGTGCTTAACTCTTTCTCTCACTTCTCTGCAGACAAGTTACAGGAAATCCTGCCTGGGCCCGATGGCACCACTTCTGGTTCCCGCCCCACTGATGATGTCACTCCTGGTTTCAGCCCCACTAATGATGTCACTTCCTACACTCTGCTTTAAAACCGCCATCTTTGTGCTATCGAATCAGTTCTGTTGTGGACTCCATCTGTACACATCTGTACATTATCAATATCCACTTTGCTGCCAGGAATTATTTACTTGTGCCTGCCCCAAACCTTTTTTGGCTCTTTTGTCGTGATTCTGACAGGGTGTATGTTAACGCAACATTTTCATCATCTAAGCAATGTACAGAAGTAATTAAAAGACAAATAAAATGTTAGGTTATATTATAAAAATGAAGGGACGTTATGCTCCGATTAAATGACGCACTACTAAGACCACATCTGGAGTATTGTCTGTAGTTCTGGGGCCTCATGCATAACGCCGTGCGTAGAATTTGCACTACAGTAATCCCTCGCTATATCGCACTTCGACTTTCGCGGCTTCACTCTATCGCGGATTTTATATGTAAGCATATTTAAATATATATCGCGGATTTTTCGCTGGTTCGTGGGTTTCAGTGGACAATGGGTATTTTAATTTCTGGTACATGCTTCCTCAGTTGGTTTGCCTAGTTGATTTCATACAAGGGACGCTATTGGCAGATGGCTGAGAAGCTACCCATCCAGAGCACGTATTACGTATTAAATAAAACTCCTCAAATACTGTATATTGTGAGCAGGGGGGCTGTTTGCACCCCTAGAGGATATGGCCGCTCCTCAAAAAACGCTGAAATACTACCTTCACATTGCTCCCTTCCTTACTGGGCTTACTTGTGGTTGCTTTGTTGCGCGATATGCTTCCCGCACGGTGCTTCGCATACTTAAAAGCCCAAACAGCACCTATTGATATTTGTTTGTTTGCTTTTCTCTCTCTCTCTCTTGCTCTGACATTCTCTGCTCCTGACGGAGGGGGTTTGAGCAGGGGGGCTGTTCGCACCCCTAGAGGATACATCTAAAAAATGCAGAAAGACTACCTTCACATTGCTCCCTTCCTTGCTGGGCTTACTTGCGACTGCGTTGTCAAGCGATATGCTTCCCGCAAGGTGCTTTGCATACTTAAAAGCTTGAACAGCACCAATTGGTTTTTGATTGTTTGCTTTTCTCTCTCTCTCTCTGACATTCATACTTAAAAGCCCAAACAGCGCCTATTGATTTTTGATTGTTTGCTTTTCTCTCTCTCTCTCTCTCTGACATTCATACTTAAAAGTTCAAACAGCCCTATTGATTTTTGATTGTTTGCTTTTCTCTCTCTGTCTCTCTGACATTCTCTGCTCCTGACGCGCACTCCTTTGAAGAGGAAGATATGTTTGCATTCTTTTAATTGTGAGACGGAACTGTCATCTCTGTCTTGTCATGGAGCACAGTTTAAACTTTTGAAAAAGAGACAAATGTTTGTTTGCAGTGTTTGAATAAAGTTCCTGTCTCTCTACAACCTCCTGTGTTTCTGTGCAAATCTGTGACCCAAGCGTGACAATATAAAAATAACCATATAAACATATGGTTTTACTTCGCGGATTTTCACCTTTCGCGGGGGGTTCTGGAACGCAACCCCCGCGATGGAGGAGGGATCACTGTATAACATCACGTAAGCATAAAAGCAGAAATGTGCCTACGCACAAAAAAATCCAGATGCATAAATCTGTGCGAACGCCAACTTCCACGTTCTTCCGCTCCATAAATCCCGGTCATCGTGAAAAGTAATGCACGTGCACGCGCCTTCTGTCCCGCCCCAACTCCTCCCATAATTACGCCTCTTTGAATATGCAAAACAACGTAAATAGCCCTTAAGCTCAGCCTTCTGTGAAAAGACAATGGCAAAAGCAAGAGGGAAAATAGAAGAATTTCAGCGAATACCAAGTGGAGGCAAGGAAAAACATACTATTTGTTGGTTTAAACAGTGGTATAAACAACAAAAGAAAGTTGATTGAGTGACATAGCGTGTCGGAGAAACTCGAAAGCTCAAGTTCACAAAGTCGCTCAGTGCCCAAAATAAAAAAAGAAGTTGTCAGATAAGAAAGTCCCCATGAAAAGGAGAGTCGTAGCCCACCGTCTGAGTGTCATTTGAAAGCTAATTAGGGTACAGAGAAAAAAAAAGGCACAAAAGATCTAGCAATATTTTTTCACCTTAAGGATGAATCACATACCCAAAACACCAGTGGAAATTAGGACGGAAGCCAGAAAGAACTTATTTATGCAAAGGGTTATGGGAGTTTGGAACAAACTACCAAAACATAGTGGGAGCAGAAATCTTCACAACCTTCAACAAGGATCTGGATGAGATATTGGGACAGCTTAGCTATTAGCTAAACATACAGACTTGACAGACTGAATGTTCTCCTCTCATTTGTCAAATTTCTTGTCTTCTTATGATGAAAGATGTCTAACTGAGCTGCATATGTGGCAAAGTCCAATCCTTAAAAGTTGCTTGTTGCAGTTGAATCGTAACAATTTAGAAATGGAGAAAAAGATCAAATTAACAGCACCATACTGAAATAGAAAATCGTACCTGGAAAGACTTTATCTTTCTCTTGTGACTCAGTGATAAAGCGTCTTAAAAGCACACAAGTTCACTGAAGGTATGGTCCAGTTTCCGCTGTCAGTTAAGTGCATTGAACTCACCAAACACACAGGTTCAACTACAGGAATAATCCACTTTGTTTGCTCTGCTGTCGGAAAACTGTTCTCCTTCCAACTCCCTTCTTCTTTCCTATTTCTAAAGGGCACTCTTTATACTGATTCGAATCACACGCAAAGCTCCACCTTCACGGGTGCCACTGCCTACCCAATAAATTGCAGATAAGGTCAGCCATATGCAAACTTATATTCTTTAAAAAGCGTAGAAGCAGGACAAAGGCAAGCAAGCAGCTAAAGCCCTGTGCATTTCAGACTGTCCCTATGCATATGGTTAAAGTTTGGTTTATTTAATTATTTTTTGGATGACACTGCCTGACAAGTTATTAAGCTTACACCAGCCACCTGTAACATCATCTAGATAAGAAGACCTGATGAAGGTTAGAATGTTCAATACTGGTACGAGAAGCCTGTGGGCCGCTCATATCAGTACCACATGCCAGATGTGGCCCTCTTGCTGTAGTTTGTCCAACACCATTCTACGGTCCATAGAAATTAGTGACCGTGAGTAGTGACTTTGAATTGTCCTGATGTGTCATGGAATGCCCTTCCATGCAGTACTGGTTCTTGCCTTTTACCAAATGCCACCATGAGAACTGTGAACCAAATCAAACAAAGCTCTAAACATGGAAGATTGAGTACATTATGTTGTGTCCACAAAGCTTTGAGGTTATTGCCTCTTCAGCTCTGCCCTGTCGCCCATCGCAAGAACTTTCAATGGCAGCTTACAACAGAGAAGCTGCTCATCACACACGTTATTTCTTTACTCTGATTTTGAAATCATCTATTATTTACATGCCACCTGTTTGGTATGTCAGCTTTCCTATATTTGATTATACCACTCTTTCTGGGTGGTGTCAGCTTTGAGTTATTTGCAGTAAAAATGAAACTTCTCTAGGTATACCAACTCACTAGATGCCCATTAGTGATTTTTGGGAACAAGAGGCAGAGAGGTCAGAGTTTCTTCTTAACTCAAGGGATCTTGCCCTGCCAATTATGCTTTACCCACGTGCCATTGGGGAGTCTGAATATTTACAACATCGCAAACACCTAAATGATCACTTACATGATGGGTGGATTAGAGGATTAAAATTGACCTGGTATGAGTGAATGTGGGTCTGTGAGTGAGTGAGAAACTTGCTACGGGCTGGCATCTGATCCAGAGTTGGATCCCATGCTATGCTCATCACTGTCACGTTGACATAAAGACATTTGGAAAATGAATGAATGAATAGTGCCTAAGAGGAACAGCACAGTTGGCAACGTTGCTTGCTTTGCAGGTCCAGGACCTGGGGCTTCAACTCACTGTTGAATTGAGTTTGCACATTCTACCCACTTTTGTACGCATGACTGGCACCCCATCTAGGACTAGATCCCCCTATGTGCTAATGGAATGGTCTTCGGTCCCCTGCAGTGCTAAACTGGACTAAGCATGTTTGAAAAATAGATAGATAGATAGATAGATAGATAGATAGATAGATAGATAGATAGATAGATAGATAGATAGATAGATAGATAGATAGATAGATAGATAGATAGATAGATAGATAGATAGATAGATAGATAGATAGATTATTAATCCCAAGGGGAAATTCACAAAATGAGTACATGGATAATATTAAAGTAGTGCAAAAGTAGAGTTTTCAAATAATGTATGTTAGATTGCAATCTAACTGGGTAACAAAATGTGAATCCTTTTTGTCACATGAATCAAGTGACAAACCTTCTGTTATTCTGAATATTAAAAATCTAATCGTACTTTATCTATCATACAGGCTTGGGCAGATTTGTGGCAGATAAAATGTAATGTAAGTAAATGCAAAGTATTACATGTAAGAAGTAAAAATATTAGGTTTGAATTGACAATGGGATGTCAGAAAAATTGAAAGCACTTAATATGAACAGGATTTAGGAGTCATAGTGGACTCTTATCAACTGCCAGACAGTGTTCAGAAGCCGTTAAGAAAGCTAACAGAATGTTAGGTTATATAGCACCCTGATGTGTAGAGTGCATGTCTAAGAAGTGATACTGAAGCTTTGATAATGCACTGGTGAGGCCTCATCTGGAGTACTTTGTGATGTTTTGGTCTCCAGGCTACAAAAACAACATAGCAGCACTAGAAAAGGTCCAGAGAAGAAGGACTAGGCTGCTTCCAGGGCTACAGGGGATGAATTATGAGGAAAGATGAAAAGAGCTGAACCTTTACAGTTTAAGAAAATGAAGATTAAGTGAAGACATGATTGAAGCGTACAGTGGATAGAGGTGGTTACTTTAAAATGAGTTCATCAAGAACACGGGGACGCAGTTGGAAACTTGCTAAGGGTAAATTTTGCATGAGCATTAGGATGTTTTTCTTCACACAGAGAACCATAGACATTTGGAATAAGGGACCGAGTTGTGCAGTAGACAGTAGGAGTTGAAGGTCATACAAAACTCAACTTGATGTTATTTTTCATGAATTATGTGGACAGCATTGGACAGCTTTGTTGGGCTGAATGGCCTGCTCTTGTCCAGATTATCACCGCGTTCTGATCAGGCAGGGATTTAAAGTGACACACTGCAATTGCTCTGTCCTGGGTATGACGTTAACCTGCATCCACAACTGGGCATCCAGTGGATCGAATTTGATGAAATTGGGCACATTATTCTTCAAGGAAATTTGTCAGAACAGTTCAGCTTTCATTGAGATATCTCTACTACAGTGCATTGTACACATTTTCAAATTCTCCCCTTGAAAAGCATTGGCAAATATCACAAACTCATCTATCTTAAAACAAACAAAGGTTTTGGAAGACTTCAGCTACAATTAGTTTACTAATTGGGGGTTTGATTTTAATGTAAGTGGGTATTTATGAGTATTTTTGGGATTTTCCTGCTTGGAACCTCTTGAAATAATGACAAACCAATAATGATGGTAATTCCCTCCATGGGCATTTTTGAGTATTTTAGGGACTTCTTGCTTCAAACCTCCAATTGTTCATGACAAATATGGTTTGTCAAGGGGCTAAAAACAATGACATTGGAATCAACATCAGAGACTGAGACACATTGTTAATTGAGAGAGACGACAAGAGAGACTATTTCATCCTGACTACTGAGAATAGATAGATAGATAGATAGATAGATAGATAGATAGATAGATAGATAGATAGATAGATAGATAGATAGATAGATAGATAGATAGATAGATAGATAGATAGATAGTGTGACAGATTAAGGTCTCCGTGACCCCTTGAACCCTCTGATCAGACGTCAGACACCAGATAAAAATCCAATTATTATTTATTGTATAATAATAATGTGCACTAAGCACCCTTCTCTCTACAATACTCATATATAAATCAATAAACCAATAACCAATCCTCCACTCCCAGACACATTGCCACCCTTCCACCCAGCTCAGCTCAACGTCTGGGATTTCCCATTGTCCTTTTATATTCCCTGACCCGGAGGTGTTCCTGTCCAAGAGTCCACAGTTCCTTTTTCCTTCCGGGTCAGGGTAAACAGTCCTTTTCTTCAACCCGGGAGCACGTCGCTCCTTCCTGTCACGTGACTGTGACGTACTCCCGGGTTATAGGGCACAGAAGAGTCTATGAGCCCCCCTACAACAACTCCTGGTGGCCCCCAAGGTATCCAGCAGGGCTGTGTATAAAAACTGCATAGTCCATGAGGCCCTGCTGGAACTCGGGGCACGTCCACGCTGCTGGGAGAGCTCCTCCTGGCGGCCTGGGGGTGAGGGCCGGAGTAGAAAGCCGGCAATCCTTCACAATAGATAGATAGATAGATAGATAGATAGATAGATAGATAGATAGATAGATAGATAGATAGATAGATAGATAGATAGATAGATAGATAGATAGATAGGTGAAAGGCACTATATGATAGATAGATAGATAGATAGATAGATAGATAGATAGATAGATAGATAGATAGATAGATAGATAGATAGATAGATAGATTTTTATTTGTCCCCAGGATGAAATTTTGCTTTTTATAGAAGTTCTTCAAATAAATAAATAAATACGTTGTAGATAAATAATTACATATATACACACAGGCACTATGGTGTGAACACACACCAGAATGACAAAAAACAAAGAAAATTAAAAACAAAGAAAATATCTGACTTGGCTGTCACAGTCCCAGTGAGGCATTATGCCGGCATATTGCTGTTGGTGTAAAGGAGCCCCCGTTGTGTTTTTAACATACTTCTGCTGCATAATTCTTTGGCTGAATGTCCTCATTGTTAGTGTGCCAGAGAGAGAGAGGACATGCAGCATTGTTCATAGTGCAACTCAGTTTGTATAATTGAGCTTGCCCTTTTAATTAGCCTGTTGATGTGATGGGCTTCTCCTGAAGAGATGTTACTAGCCCAGCACACCACAGTATAGAAAAATCACACTGACCATCACAGCATTATGGAAGATGTGAAGGAAGAAGAGTCTGCTCTGCCCCTTCTTCTATAGTTCCTCCATGTTCCGACACCAGTCCAACCGGTTATTGATGTGGACCCCCAAGTACTTGTAGGAGTGGACCACCACCACATCCAGTCCTTGAATAGTGACCAGACATAGAGACATGCAGACAATTCTCTTTGCACCAAGAAACAATGTGCCCCCTGAATCCTCTCCTCTGTCTCACCCCCTTTATCAATACACCCCATAAGTGCAAAATCACTTGAGAATTTCTCGAAGTGCCATGACCTGGTGTTATATTTATAGTCAGAGGTATACAGAGTGAAGTGAAAAATAGACAGGACTGCTCCTGGTGATGCTCCAGTGTTGCTATATGGTATCAGAAACACAGTCCTTGAGTCTCACAACCGACGGTAATGTAACTTATACATCGTGCAAATTGCTGAATAACAAAGCCTCCAAGGACACCATCCACACTTGACAGTAAGCTTTTTTAAGACTGTACATATCCAGACTTTGCTATCTATTTTATTTTCTATTATACTTTTTTTATTATTATTATACTTTAATAAATACCACATTGCTTTTACATGTCTATACTTTGTCTTTATTTCTAGAGTAATTGACCATTGAAGTGCTAAAGACAGCCATGTAATAGTATGCCTTTGGGCAAGATTACAGTGGACTTGGATGTGTGATATTGCTATAGGCGGAAAGAAAAATGGGAAAGGTTTCAAAGTTTCAAAAAATAAGGCACCATTGCATTTAAAAATCTGGGAACACTACTGCATTTTCAGTAAGAGACCTCCAGGTGAAGAATCTAATTTATGACTAAGGAGAAAAACAGGGTTCAGTGTTAATGATGAAAGGTGAGTAGGAATCAAGAAAGGGCTTTACCATAAAATTTCCGTAGACACGTTCAGCGTGTTGAAGACACATGTTGTGGGCTGATTGTTTGTTTTTCGCTGAGAGAAACTTGTACCCCAATGTGTAGAAGAAAACTAATTCAGTGCCAGCAGGTAACTTCTCACTTGGATTTACCCTGTCCTATTAAACTGCAAACCCAGGTTAGCACCAGAAACAATCTAGCCTTAGGTTTTTATTGGCAGAGATGGGGAATATGACATTACAGTATAAATAAAACCCATAGCATTTTTAGATTTATTTTAGGTATGTTTGGGAATGCATAGATAACAGACAGGAGCAAATAGAACTTCATTCTAAACAACACAACACTGCAGGTTTGCTCTGTTTTTCAACAAACCCAAAGCCAAACAGTGGCTATGTCTATCAAACACACGTTAAGTGGCACCCATAACCCAACACAGCACTTAATATACTGTACAGTGCCATAGAAGAATATAAAATAAAACAAAATAAAAAAAACAGATGTAGTCTGTAAGCTTAGCAACTACTGCCTGCAGCTAACAAAGTCTGGTGGCGGTTGTACACATGTCGAAGGAGGTACAAAAGCATGGGGTCTCTGTTTATCTCATTGGGGAGACCCAGACTCCCACTGTACACTAGAAAGGAATGGAGACTGGGTCTCTTGACATTCTAGTGTGTAAGTCCAAGTGTTCACGTGCGGCGGATGACCTATCTCCTCTCAGGCGAAAAGATGAGTTGACCTTTGCTGGGTAGGAGCAGCGGCAGAAGTTCCCATCATGCTTCATGTCTTGCACATCATGAGTGCCAGGAGTGGGGGGCTGTGTTGTGCATGCCACAGGCCAGAACATGGCTGGAGATGCTGCCTGTATGTGGTAAGGACAGGTGCCATGATATTGCAATGGCATAGTGTCTTCTCATCACATTCTTGTTTATATATTTCAGAGCCATGGACTGGATGACATCGACAGCCTGTCCTCGAGGAAAACAGGCCTCACGGGATGGGACACTTCACCTCACAAAGTTTAGCTGAGGGAGAGGGCTGTGTGATTGGTTGCTGGTACTCTTACCCCCCTGAGACATCATCATAACGGAAGGACCGGGGAAGAGAAATCATGCATAGGGCGTTATCTCTCCCGGATCTCCAGGTGACAGCTGCCATGGGTTGCTACAGCACCTTGGATTCCCACAGGGCATGCTGGGACAGAGTTTGTGGGCTTAGCCCTGTAGGGTTCCAGGGGGTGCTGCCAGGGGTAGCTTCAGGGACTGAAACAAAGTTGGGTTCCTGTCTCACCCAGTAGTGCTTCTGGACAGAAGTACTCCCAGGTGTGTCTTAAAAGAAGCCCGCTGCTGCAGTTCTAGGAGCCCGAGTTGGGAGGAAGGAGACGAAGTTTGCTGGGAAGAGTGGAGGCAGAATGAGAGAAAAAGGGAAGAAGAAGGAAAATAAAGAGAGAAGAAAAAAAGTATTTCTGTGTGCTTTGGTGGTGGTAAATGAGTGGGAAGAGTTTCCCACGGCAAAATAAAAAGCCTTTGTTTGCAGAGACTTGTGGCGGGTTTTGCAGAGCTGGAGCACACCCATCAGTCCACAAAGGCTACTAAAATAATGTTGTTAATGCACTATGAATTTAATATTTAACTATCATAACTCTTTGCCTTATCTAAAGTAAAAGTGCACCAAGGCTGATGTGGGATATTGACGGTGCAGAACACACATATCCAAAGGCAGATGTTAAACTGGTGAATTCTCGATGTGAAGAGTTAAACTCAATCAGTCTGAAAACAAAATATCTGCACAGGTAAACGTGTGAATTGACAAATCAGCTTAATAATCTAACATTAACACCTACGACTCCCCACCCCCAGTGCTATTTTCTACATTATATATTTAGTACATATGTACATTTCATTTATATATACTAGTCTGTAGTATATTGTCTTCTTTAATTTATTTTGTTTTTATTAAATTATTATTACTTATATTTATTTATTAGAAAGATTATCTTTTTGTAAAAAGGAAAAAAGTAGCAGAAACAAAATATATTACACAAAAAGAAACCACATACTGTACGTAAAGAGAGAAAAACATAAAACCATGTAAATGAAATTTATAACTCCATATTATATACAATCCCTCAAAGGCAGTGATTGAACTTGACATATTTTAATGTAGCTCCGCAGAGGAAGTATCAGCAAGCTCTTCAAAAGCAGTGAGCACATCATCACTAGGCTCAAAAACTTAAAGCCAATAACACTTTAACATGCACATGGAACTTTTTTCATCTTTACAAGTGGCCACTAAATTAAGTTCCTGTTTTTTCTCTACAGTCATGGAAAAACCAACATTCTAGCTCAGGGTTTTTCAACCAGTGTGCCGCGGCACAGTGGTGCGCCATGAGAGCTACCCTGGTGTGCCATGGAAATAATTGTGTAGCACACCTGCGTCTGAACCTGAGAGGGACAATCTCCTTGGGTGGTCGAGACCTTTCTGAGGAGGGCCGGACTACCTGCAGAAGCTGGCACCAAAGCAGCTCCATGATCGCTATGTTGCAGACAAGGCATTTAGAACACTTCTGACGCGTCTCCTGGCTGCTAGAATCCATCTGCCTGAGTGTGTGGTCGCCAGTGGGTCTCACCGGACCAGTGGATAGTGGGCATACGAGTTGCCTACGAGGCTAAGAGGGGTGAGCAAAGAGACAAAGCAGCTGGGAGATGCCAGCAAATAGGTCAGAAAGTGCCGTGTCTGCGAACGCTGATCTTGGAGCTGCTTTTTCACTAGCTTCTCCGGTAGTGCCACCCCTTTGGACAGCTGAGCACATGTATGAGTTATAAGGTTTTTTGCGGTTAGTAAGACAGTGGTGTGCCTTAGGATGTTTTTGATTTCAAAAAGTGTGCCACCATTTTACATTTTCATCAAAAACTTATTTTTCAGTTCATTTTTATTATGCATTAAAAATGTATACACATATTTTATATAAAATGTTGTTGTTAAATATTCTTGCTGTGACCATATGTACCAAGATGGAGGTGCTCTGTGGCACAGAGAGTGCTGTTAACTAAAATGCACTTACATAGATCTTTTGTTACTTAACCCCACACATTACAGACTATGTCAATATTAGTTTTTAGAAAATGGCTAGCTAGGGTACCCAGCACTGCATATGGTGGAATAAAGTGCAGGGGCAATCACTAAAATAAATTCTCCAGGGGGAAATATTTAGTCCCCAAACCAAAATTTCACTGACTAAGCCCACTACAGGGAGCAACTTTTCATACCTGTGCCATGTTCTAAAAATGTCTCCTAGGGCACTTCTCTAATAAAAGTGCAGATGTTTTCATTGAACAAAGTTCACCAGAGAGAAAAAAATTCTAAACAAAATATAGCCTTTGGTTTTTGTCTGTTCAAATGAGGAATCAGTGTTGAGTTTGATGGTGAGAGGTTAAATGGTGCAGAATTGCATACTGGACAAAGAAACACATAAACACACATTACGTTTTATAGATTAGAAGGTTTGCTGACATTGTCTATTGGCATTTAATTGCAGGCATTGCAAGCATATGTTCATGAACATTATTCTTTTATTGTACCAATATTTTTTGCATCTATTCCAGTCAGTTTCTTTTTGAATTAGTTAATGACATATATGGAATATTATGGAGTGACTGGTAATTGGCATCACTCGAGATTTTGTCTGGCTGGGATATCTATATGTATGTGTGTGAAGAGAATTCTGTGTGGACTGTCTAACTGACACCACCCAAGACATTTTCTGGAAAGGACTGCTGTGTGTATGTGCTTGTGTTAATATTGAAGGGCAGGAGCAGACGAACCCAATAAACGTCCCTGGTAAGTCTCACAAACTTTACCATATTGCAGATGCAAATGGTCAACCATCACCCTTTTGTAATTATTTTATAAAATAATTATTATTATTAATAATAATAGTAATTGAAATTTTCTTTTATAATTCAAAATAATCAAATTTAACAAGCATTCACCCCGTGCTATGACTTTGCAGGTCATCTAATAGGGTGACCACAAGAGGCAGTCCACCTGAGGACACTTTAGAGGTTTGGGATTGTTTTAGAAGAAATCTGCTTATCTACTTAAAGTCCTAATGTGAACAGGTGTATGCTGGAGCAGAAACTTAAATGCCAAAGTAATGTTATGACATAATTCTGGGAAGATGCACTGTACATGTGAGGAATAAAAAGATTTGAGAGCTTAAAAGTTTCCAGGAACACGGTAAAGTCCATCTATAACAAGTTGAATCTTTTATATCGAGCATCGAAACAAGGTGGATCCTGCTCAGGGGATTGGTTTCTAATCCAACAAGCATCTTGAAAGAGCTCCAGAGTTCAGGTGATTGAGATGGGTGTGCCCATACACAGGAAAACAACATTTCATTGGTGCATTTCCTGGAAAAGGCCCCATTGTGGTACACCTGGAGATTTCTATTAGGCATGTGACAAAAGCTTTTGTGGTCTGGTGAAATGAAGATGGACAGATTTGGCATGAACAGACTGAACTACATTTAATGCAAACCAAATACATTGAATCATTTGTGTTGCATTACCTCCGCTTTGAACCATGGTAGGACAGTATTATACTATGGGGACGCTTGCTTGTGAAAAAATGCAAAATATGGATTTTGACCTCAGCTGGGCACATACCTCATATCCATTGCGTTTCTTCAGCCGCTTCTTGTTGAGCTTCTTGTTGGCATACATCTTCCCCGTAGCCTTCATCTGACAGGCATGCACCTCTCCAAATCCTCCTTTTCCAAGGACACGGAAGTCCATGAACCACTCTTCGGTCACAGACTGGGACTCTAGCCACTTAAACTGGAGAAAACGTAGAAAGTAAAGACTTGCCTTGAAGCTTTCTAGTGTGTTTCCTTCCAAATATTTAAGCAGAAGCTGCTCACTCTCCTTAAAGAGGTCATTGCGGCAATGTTTGTGGTCCTCCTTCACTCGTGTCACTGCTTTCTCATCCAGAAAACTACAGAAGGTCTTACTGCTGGAGTCATAATACCTGTTGACTATCCTCTGTGATCTTTTTGGCCGATCCTTTTCTTCAGCCGAATTGTAATCCTCAATGTCCTTCCAAAGATTTGCAACACTCTTAAAAGTCTCCTCAGATGATAAGAATTCCTGAAATAGTCTCTTGCCAATTGGTTGTTTGATACATAGCTGATAAAATGACATGTCCACTGTGTTCTTTAGATGATCGCACTGCGTGATGTGCGGAAGCTTCAGCCTGGCACGCATTTTTTTGTCGCGCATAGTTGCTGCTGCATTGCCATCGACACTACCACGTGCTGCTACATATGCAGAGTTGGCAACCACAGTTTCCAAACCTCCAATATCCATGTTAGTGAAGCTTGGATCCTGGAAGTGAAAAGAAAGAAGGGAATGTAAGTGATAAAGAAATAGACAAGCTGCATTTCAAGTCTCTGGTTTCTGGCACAGACTATGTTTGATTTGAACATATGCTAAGTCGCTAGGTCTGTTTTGGCCCCTTGTAAGAGGATGAGGAGATGTGGCCATTCAGGCCAACATGGCTCATCAACTCTTATTCACTTAATGTATCAAAAACATCATTAGGCCTCCAAGGGTACTTTATTCAGCTACTTTACTGGTCAACATATTCCATTTTTCTGCAGCTCTCTGTGTTAAACAATAAAACTTTTTTACAAAATTTCCCCTTCACTTGCTTTTCATTAACCTAATATTTCAAAGATAACATCAAGTTCAGATTTGAAAACAGTATTGTTTTCAGAAATGCTGCTTGGTAGATTGTTACATCTGCCTTATACTGTTCACTACAGGGGATATTCAGGTCAGACCCCAAACTGAAAAGACAGAGACAAGAAAAATAGCACAATAAAACAGTGGTCTTAACAACAAGACAAGGGATTAATTACACTAAAGAGTAGTAAAACATAAAGAAATAAAACTACCAAGACTAAGCTTAAATCTTCACTAATGTACACTATAATTGCACCATAGTCACTGCCCTGTCTTCAAAAACCACCACTCTCCACCAAATCAGCCTTCCTTTCTCCTAATCAGTTTGTTCTTTGCCAACTAGTAGGGCCTATAATCACTCCCATATACTCCCTTGAAAGTACTCCTGGGGTCCTGTGTTGCCTCACCAATTCCTGGTGCCATATTGGTATAGCACCCTATAATAGTGCTTTGTGTCCCTGTACTTTTCCCACAACACAGATGTAACCGTTTGAGGACAAGATGAGCTGATCACTCCGGTAGCCTTTCAAGGCTGTAACATATTGCCCCCTGAAGACCTAGGGAACTTGAAATTAACAGGAGTGCTCCAACTTGTTTCCAGGTCTGAAAAGACCCTGCATCTTACTGGAACGACCCTCCGTCAGTCATGATAGACGTCTTTTCCTCATTGCTCAATTCCCACAGTCCTGTATTAATTCTAGGTGCTCATCTCTGGCCTTTCTCTGACACTCTTATGTCTTCATAATATGGAAACGAAACATTGACTCAAATTGTTTAAGTGCCTAGGGTTGACTATGTTATTTTAGTGTGCTATACAAGTAAAATATTAGGGAGCAGATGTTGAGTTAAAGGTAAATGGTGTCAAAGTTTTTTCTTTACATAGTCACACAATTACATTGAATACTATATATCATCAAGCAAGGTAGTAAATAATAGCAAAGAATAATTATAATATTATAGTGATAACAAAAGCCTGGCAAAATTACAAACATGGAGATGAGTATAACATTTATGATTACACAATTTTAGGAAGGATAAGCAAAAAGAAAAGGAGGCAGTGTTGCCATTTATGTCAAACAGAATTTTAATGCATGTCTTCTTGAGTTGGACAATGAGCCCCATCTTAGTGAGGACGTCTGGATTCAACTGGAAAGCATTAGGGAAAGAGGCCTTATTTTTGGAATGTGTTATAGACCACCCAATGCAGACAGTAATTTAAGAGTGCTTCTTTTTAGTAATATTAAAAAGGCAAGGGGGACATTATACTCATGGAGAACTTTAACTTCAGCCTTTAATCATTGTTTTGCCTTTTTATTGCAGCAGATAATCTAGAATGTGTTGAATCATTACAGAGGGACTTGGACAGTATACAGGCTTGGGCAGATTTGTGGCAGTTGAAATTTAATGTAAGAAAATGTAAAATATTATATGTATGGAGTAAAAATGTTAGGTTTGAATACACAGTGGGAGGACTGAAAAATCAACCTTCAGGTAGTGGATCAACATGGCCAATAGTATGTTACAGTAGATTATATTTCATGGTGTATGGAGTACAAGTCAATGGAGGTTACATACATTCTAATGTAATAGTGGTACTCGGAAAATTTGCAGATATTTAACAGATTATACTTTGAAAAAGTTAAGTGAATTTAATCAACAAACTATTTTGGGTAGAATGGCATGTTCTCATCAAAATGATTTTTATGTTCATTGTTCCATGTGTGTATTTGCTATGGTATTAATTATCATAAACATCTGGACTAATAACCATCAACTTATTAGCCTTTTTAATTTCTTCAGTACACTGTTAATGGGGACTAGATGTCCAGCAGGACCCCTGTGTCTTTCTGTATGGTAAACTGGTGCAATAAAAACTCTCTCACTCTGAATGTAAAAAAGACCAAAGAAATGATATTTGATTTTAAGAGACAGAAATCTGTATGTTCACCTATTGTAGTTCTGGGAGAGGAGGTAGAAATAGTGAATGAATATAAATACTTAGGAACTTACCTAGATAACAATCTTAAGTAGAATACAAATACAAAAAAATTATTTTCTAAATGCAACCAGCGCTTATTTCTCCTCCATAAACTCAAACTATTTAAAGACCTCATGTTGTCCTTCTATCGTAGTATGATCCAGTCCATGATCACTTTCAGTTTCATTGCCTGGTTTAATAGTCTGACAAACCAAAACTCAAAAAAGCTCCAGCAGATTACGAAGTATGCAGCTAAAGTTATTGGGGCTGATGTAGATGATTTGACTAGTGTGTGTCAGAGGGCAATGCTAAAGAAACTGGAAATCATCTCAACTGATGACAGACATCCATTACATGTAGAACTAAACTTCAGTAAATCAGGAAGGGTAGTTGCTTTGAAAACCCACAAAAATCGCTCCAGAAACTCCTTTCTTCCTAGTGCCATACGACTTTTCAATAAGAAATATCGGACATAATGTTGAAGGTTTTGATATATATCCTGTTACCTTTTTTTTTTTTTTTTTTTGTATAAATATGTTTTATCTAACTGCCTTACCTTAACCTTTCTTATTTCTATTTGTCTGTTTTATTTCATTCTGTCTGTTACCTGTTATTAGATGCAGCTGAGAAGGCAAATTTCATGTTTTCCTGTGTAAACATGACTAAATAAAGAAACCTAAACTAGTTTCAAACCACCCTGATGCACTTAATGTTGAAAATTTACTGGCTATATGCAAAAAGGATATACATTAACTTACATTTGCAACATACAGTAACTACCCAAATCTGTTTTCCTTCAGGTCCAACTAAAGGGTATCCACTAACTTGCCTAACTTCACACTTACTCTTGTTTTTGCTACACTTGGATTGAATTCAGTTATACAAAATAGAGGAATAGGCCCATCAAGACACCACTGCTGACATTTCTTATTTCAGTAAAAAATGCTTATATGATGATTCATTGTTCTGCACCATTTTATGAACCACACTCTAAATCCTGCCCTCTTACCAGCTATTCACTTTCTCTACCACATCAAAAGAGTGAAGGGAGATTATTCAATGAGCTCTGATGTTAACCAGTGTTTTAGTTAATTCCTACTAAGTCCAGGATAATAAAATGAAACAGGATGTTCCTTGTCTAAACCTGTTCACCCAATATGTTGTTACAGCAGTGCTGGTTAGCGACAACTCTAGTTATTTTTTCATTTATATGAAATATCAGGTAAACTACGGTAACTGGCCTGTTATATTCCGGATGTATTTTATTTAGTGGTGCCATATTTACCATGCATGTGGTGTTTCAAAATCTTCATTGTTTATAGTGACCTTGAATAAATTGATCTTAATTATTAGGAAAGTTAAGATTCAGTTGGATAGAAATATTGCTGAAAAGGCAAAAGATGTCCAAAGATATTGTAGTAGTGAAAGAACAAAAGAAGATTATCAGTGATAAAGGCAAGCTAGAATATACAGGCAGTGAAATAGGAAATGCTGTGAACTGCATTTTTCTGACATTTTCACATGTGAAGAAGTTGATAATTCCCAACAGTAACGGCTGATAAGGAGTTACTGAGTGTTTTGGAAGTTGTAGAGAGATAAGTGCTGCTTAGACTAAATAGGCTGAGAAGTAACAAACCACCAGGACTGAATAACATGTATCCTTGACTCTTTAAGTTGGTTAGTGAGTACATACAGTATGTAGTACAAACCCTGACATGTATCTTTCAAAAATCTCTGCAAACTGGAGAAATTCCTAGGAACTAGAGGGCAACAAATATTATTCCTGTGCATAAAAAGGCCAATTGGGCTGGTCCCAATAGTTTTAGTAAGGTTAACATACATTACAGGTCAATTACTGGAAGTATTTATTAAGGTAAAGATTGAGCAATACATGGCAAGAGCAGGAGTTTTAGGGAACAGTTAGTATGGACTCAGATGGGGAGAGTATTATTATAAAGAAGGGGTCATTCAGGGTACTGTGTTTAATTTATTTTCAAAATTGACTTAAACCAGAAAGAAGTCATTATGGTGAAAGTAACCTTTTCAGAATTAGATTATGTTAAAAGTGATGTCCCTTTGGGATGAGTATTAGGGCCACTGCTATTTTAAAACCCTCGTAAAACATTGCTCAGGTCTCTAGTGAAACCATGACGTCATGTTTACAGCTCTCACAGGATCATAAAATACAGTGTGAACACAATTCCCCAGGTATACCTCATTAATTCCATTTGTGACAATTTACTACCATAAATATGCCATAATTAATAAAATCTTCTATTATGATCATTTATTCGCCTAAAATATATGGGGTCACTATTGACTGTGAATGAGGTAAATTTACATGTGCAATTTAAGTGGTGTTTATAAATAGCAATTGAACAAAACATGTTTTTTTCAGGATTTTTTTGTATCTTTATATGTTCATTACACCTTTGTTACTATCTTGTTACTTTTTATGTAAGCATTTAAGAGTTCAGAGAGGTGAGAGATAACAAAAGAAATCCCACAAGACTTATCAACACAGCAAGCCCTTGAAAGAGTCAATGTTGTTGATAGCAGATTACAAATGAGAGATAGATGCAATCCAGAAGGATATTTCTGATGCCATCAGATCACGAATGCTGTGGGCAGTAAACAGTAGAGGGGCAGAGATCAGACGAGGCTAGGAGCCACATTGCAATGACCACAAAAATGTAACTGTGGTCTGTGATTATTTTGGTGAGTAGCAGACTATGAATATATACTGATATAAAAATATTAAAGTAATAAAAATTAGTTTATAAAGAAGTATAGTGTTCAGGAATGATTTTCCAACAAACGTTTGGACAGTTATGATCATTTGTGGCTTGATATAAATATAAATATATGCTGTGCCTCTAAAGACCCTAAGTATGTAATAGTGTTTGTTGAAAGTCTCATATATGCAAATGTTCATAGATAGAATTCTGTATTGTCATTATGCATACACATAACGAAATTGTTTTTGTTGGTAGGACTCGGCTTCAAGGCGGAATACTTAAAATACACAATACACTATAAATAATAAAGTAAACATAATAAGTATAAAAGACAGCAGCAATAAAACATCAAGTCCAGACTTTTCCTGAGGTAGTAGGCCTGCAGAGACCAGTGATCTGTGTGTGTTGGTCTGCAGGGGAGAAATAAGAGTGTGTGTGTTTGTTTATGAGGGAAAGTGCGTGTGCATGTCTACAGGGGGGCAGGTTAGATGTAGATGTAGATGTATGTGTGTGTATCAGCAGGGGCAGATGGACTACACAGCTCTGGGGAAAAAGCTGCCTTTCAGTCTGCTGGTACGTGTTTTTATGTTTCTGTACCGCTTTCCCAAAGGCAGTGGTACAAACAGTCCGTTTCCTGGATGGGTGAGATCCGCAGCTATACATTTGGCCCCCTTCTGCACCCTTCCAGCATATACAGAGTCCAGGTCTAGGAGAGGACTTCCCACGATCCTCTGTGCTGTTCTTACCACCCATGCCAAGTACTTCCTGTCCTGTGCTGTGCAGCTGCCGTACCACACTTTCATACTGTGACAGAGAATGCTTTCTATAGCGGATCTGTAGAAGTTTGTGAGCAGCTGAGAGGAGAATCCAGCAGGTCTCATTTTCCTGAGGAAGAAGAGTCTTTGTTGGGCCTTCATTACCAGGTGAGATGTGTATATTTATATACATAAATGATCAGAATATAAATATAATAACATGCTAGTCAAGTACGCCAAAGATGTTAAATTGGGTGGAGGGGCAAAGAAATGGAAGATCAGTTGAATTGTTACAAAGGGACCTGGACAGAGCACAGACCTGGCAGGTGAAGTTTAATGTAAGTAAATGTAACATATTCCATGTAGAAAGGAGAAATGTTAGATTTTAATACACAATTGAAAGTACACTTCATGAGAAGGAGCCTAGGACTCATCACTGTCTATATCCAGACAATGCACTGAAGCGATCAGGAAAGCTAATGAGGTGTTATGTTATATTTTATGGTATATGGAATATAAGTTAAAGTGAGTAATACTGTACTTATGGTATGTCATATAACACACTAGTGAGGCCCCATCCGGAGTGCTGTGTTTTGGTTTGCTCTCCACATTACAAACAATTATAGCGGCACTAGAGAAAGTTCAGAGAACAGCAACTAGGCACATTCCAGGACTAAGAGGTGGGAGATATGAGAAGAGATTGAAGGAGCTGAACCTTATTATTTTAAGTAAACAGAGAATAAGAGGTGACATGACTGAAGTATTTACAATTATGAAAAGAATTAATACAGTGGATCCCAGCTGTTACTTTAAAATAAACTAGCTGTGCTACCCGTTGGAAATGGATTGAAACCTAAGTAATCCAAATACACCTCATGTTTTTTATTTAAGACATGGGTTGTCCATTTGGTCTGGTATAATAATACACAGCAGATCCATTTCCCTCACTGTGACATTTTCCTCTTCAGACAAAGCTGCCATTTTTCATCATTTCTTCTCTGTGCCACTTTTCAAACTGACCACTTTTATATTTGAAGTGTTTTACTTGGAAAATGCAGCAGTGTCTGCTACCACATTGGCAATGTTTAGCGACTCTAGCTTAGTCATTTCACGTCTTTGGTCTCTCGATGTGCACATCGATTTATTATTACTGTCACTCATTCATTGTCCACCACACAAAGTTATCATTAGCATTACAGCTATAAACCTCATTCACGTGGCTCAAGTGGTAGTTCTTCCAGTTCTTCACAGTGCCATATGGGATTTGCATGTGTTCATGCATTTCTGGATTGATGGGTATTATTGAGTGTATTTAGCTGAGTGTTATTACCTGTTTTAACACTGAATACTTAAAATGTAACAGTGGTATTTATCAATTAAGAAAATTTATTTTAATCCTTCATGAAGAAAATAGTATACATTCTCAATTCAAGCCCCTGGGTGAACATTGGCCACACCGATACCTCATCACACTGTTTCAAGATATCTTAAGCAACTAACTGGTTTTAAACTAAACAAATACTTTATTAACATGTTTCTATTACCGGATTGGACACAGCACACTCTTTTCTGCTTGACTGAGCAACTGAGCCCTGTATGTGATCGGTGCACCATCGACCACAGGCGCAGTGGTAGCGCTTCTGCCTCGCAGTAAGGAGACCCGGGTTTGCTTCCTGGGTCCTCCCTGCATGGGGTTTGCATGTTTTCCCCATGTCTGCGTGGGTTTCCTCCGGATACTCCAGTTTCCTCCCACAGTCCAAAGACATGCAGGTTAGGTGCACTGGTGATCCTAAATTGTCCCTAGTGTGTGCTTTATGTGTGGGTGTGCCCTGCGGTGGGCTGGTGCCCTGCCTTGGGATTTGTTCCTGCCTTGCGCCCTTTGTTGGCTGGGTTTGGCTCCAGCAGATCTTCGTGACACTGTGTTAGTATATAGCGGGTTGGACAATGACTGACTGATTGACTGACCATCCACCACATTTGCTTCTTTTAAACCCAGTGCTGTTGTGATGACCACTGGCTCCCAGTGACCATAAACTGGCCAGATTTATTGTACCCCATAGCACATGCAGGATTCATAGTATATGAGTACAATGTACAGTTGGTTTAACTCTTTGTCTTGATTACCACTGTGCACAATGAACCCTTCTTCAACAGCTGTCACTAGATGAGTGGTTCACAAGCTTACATGATGTTGCACTGACAACAGCAGACATTTTTTTGAGAAATAACACAATGATTTTTTTGGTCACATATCACTTCTTATGTATTTATCAACAGTTGTGTGTTCTCCTGAAAATTTTTGAGGATGCTGCCTGTTTCATAGAAAGTCCAGAATTGCTCTTTTGACTCCCTTTCCTGCCGAACATCATGAACCCAATATGTGTGATCACGACTTTGATGACACCTACTCTTCGATACTGTGATTACCAAGATTACAAGCACTAAAGTCATAGAAGTCATTCTGGAGATCACCTCACAACCTACAAAATGGAAATGATGTCAATCAAATCTTCCCTGCAAAACGCTCCTTTGAAAATGCTGGATAAATGCTTGAAAAACACTTGAAATAGCCATTAAAAATCTTGAAACATTATAAACAAACATCCATCCATCCATTATCCAACCCGCTATATCCTAACTACTGAGTCACGGGGATCTGCTGGAGCCAATCCCAGCTAACACAGGGTGCAAGGCAGGAAACAAACTCCGGGCAGGGCGCCAGCCCACCACAGTCTAAACAAACAGTAGTAATTTAAGTGTAAAAGGGCCCTTATTTGTCTAAGAAATTTACCATAAAAATTAGATTTTTTGCTGAGATATCACAACTAGAATGTACTGTACACATTTTTCAAATTTCAAAAACTCATATAGAAGAAAATCTTTTTGAACACTAAACAGTGAAACATTCTGTCCCACTTCAATTACAATTTTTTTTTATTGCTTCAAAGGTTTGAGAGGGGTTATTCCAACTTTTATATTTAGTATATGTTGCTCTTTAACATGTATGAAAGTTGTTCCTGTTGGCTAAACAGATCCCCAGTACAGCGGCCTTGTGCTTCATGATGCCTGTATAAGCTGCAGCAGCAACTCTTTTAATGCCAACTCACTTCTGCTGTTGTTTGCAGCCATACCAGGGCACTTAAATGACCTTCATAAACATAAAAATAAAAAATGCAAATGAGGAAAGCAAAAAGCCACCAATCAAGAAATGAGTGGAAAATTAGAAAAACTCTGTAAGCCATAATGTATACAGTGAATAAAAATATTCTCAATATTTACAGTATGTTGCACTAAGAAAACCTCTTGGTGGAATAATCATAATTTTTCAATATTTGTGTGACACTATAATTTATTGGCAAAGAACCACAATGCCCAGTTTTCCATCATGGTCTGTTGCAATCAAAAATTTAGCTGGAAATTTAAACAATGATTTTACTTCTCCATTAGATAATTCTTTCAAAGCCTTTAATGTTTAGGAAGTACTGCAAATTTGCCATGCACCATCAACAGTCTTTCAGCTATTGGTATCTCTGGTGCTGCTCTTTCTTGGTTCACATCATATATCAGTGATCGCCAGTATTATGTCTTCATTAGGGAATACAAATCTGCCACAACTTCATTCACACAAGGTATACCTCAAGGGTCATTTTTGGTCCAATCCTCTTCAACATCTATATGCTCCCATTAGGTGAGATTATTCGTCGGTATGGTCTGAGCTTCCACTGCTATGCCGATGACACACAACTTTATATAAGTGTTGATGCAACTGCAACATCTTCACCTGTTGCGCTGACTGACTGCATTCGGGAAATCAATCATTGGATGACAGATCATTTTTTACAACTCAATCCTGATAAAACAGAAATCTTATTACAGTAGTTGGTACCAAATCTGTCCTCTCTACCCATCGTGGGCTAAAAATTGACATTGATGGGATCCTGGTTCAACCCTCAGCATCAGTCCGTAATTTGGGTGCCATCTTTGATCAGCTTCTTACTTTTCAGCCACACATTAGCTCAATAGTACAGACAGCCTTTTTTTTATCTTTGCAGCATTGCTCATCTGCATTCTTTCCTCAGTGTGAAAGATACTGAGACACTCATTCACGCTTTCATCACTACCCGTCTGGAGTATTGCAATGCTTTGCTTTATGGCTTCCCGACTAAATATATCAATAGATTACAATATGTTCAGAATTCTGCTGCTCATTTACTTACGCACACTAAAAAATCTGCTCACATCACTCCTGTCCTCTATGATTTACATTAGTTACCAGTTTCTTCAAGAATCAAATATAAAATTATCCTTCTCACCTTTAAAGCCCTTCATGATTTAGCCCCTCATTATCTGTCAGAGCTGCTGCTTCCTTACACTCCTGCCTGTGCATTATGATCATTGAACGCTAAGTTACTCACAGTACCTAAATACAGGTTAGTAACTATGGGTGGCAGAGCTTTCAGAGTGACAGACCCTTAAATTTGGAATTCTCTCCCTCTTAGCCTTCGCGAGGAAAAATCTATTATTAATTTCAAACTTCTGTTAAAAACACATCTTTACAATGAGTGTTATTCTTTTTCGTGTATGTAATTTCTACTGTCTTGTTAATGTGTGTATTGAATTGTAAAGTGTCCTTGAGTGTATGAAAGGTGCTACATAAATAAAACTTATTATTATTATTATTATTATTATTAACAGTCAACAGCTAATAATACAGTGCAATTTTTTCATTACTTGATTTGTAATGTGATGTCCATGAAAGATTTGACTTATTTTTAAGTACATGATATTTTAAAATGTTAAAAAATACACACATTTTATGTACTCTATTAATACTTGTAATTGCCTTCTGTTCTCAGTTATTTTTGGATTTTACACAGTGTTAAAAATTATTTAAAAAAAAAACAGTAATATTTGTCTCTCTGATGAATGACAATTAAAAAATTATAAATGCTCCAACTTTCCATACAGTCAACTGAATCCCTGAACACACCTTAATGTTATGTCATGTCTACATTTTCCAATTTCTTTTTATATGAAATTCTGAAATATGGGCATTTTTGCCAAAACTTAAAATGCTTAAAGCCCATGTCACATTATGCAGCTTTTAGTTAGATTTGTCAACCGCAATCACTGATCTCATCAGCAGACCATGTCATCTTAAATGACGGAAAATCACTTCCCATGTCACGTTTACCCGCACAATCGTGCTGGCCCCTTCCTCTAATAGCCAATAGTGTGCTACCTCACAGACATTCATATCCACAACTGAAGCATCTTGGGATTATTTAGTGTTTGTCTGTTAAACTGAACAGGTGAAATGACCTTCTGCTTACAGAAGTGCCTTGGATATGAACAAGTAAGAGGCATATTCTGTTCCTGTTAATATTTTTATTCATTTTTTTTTTAACTTTTAATCTTTATTTGTACTCATCTCTCAGTGCACACTTTTTTGGTGACTTCATACAACAGGCAGTGTAAGGCAATAATAATACTGGGCTGGACTCCTGACCAATGAATGAGGCAGGGTGGCGGGTCTACAATTCAAATGCTTGAGTGCATTTGAGCATTCCATTTTCATTTACAAGAGTGTTTCTCTTATCTTAAATTTCATGTGTTTGGGATGCTGTGAGTATACAATGGAGTGACTGACACATGGATTGTGCAACACAAGTAACCTAAGATTTTGTATGGGCATTTTAAATATTGTTTGCTGTTGTCCAGTGTTGATCTCCATCGATGTCTGTTCTAAGTGAAACTTTGTTATCTCTGTTCTGCATGAAAACTTTTTTTCTTTGCCATCTCTACAGATTACATGGGTTAAGTAACATCGAAAAAGATACCACTTGTGGGTGAGTATTCTTTTAAATATACTGCTCCTTGACAGTTCACTTAATATAGATATATTAAATCCATCCATTTTCCAACCCGCTGAATCCGAACACAGGGTCATAGGGGTCTGCTGGAGCCAATCCCAGCCAACAAGGCAGGAACCAATCCCGGGCAGGGTGCTAACCCACTGCAGAACACACACAAACACACCCACACACTAGGGCCAATTTAGAATCGCCAATCCACCTAACCGGCATGTCTTTGGACTGTGGGAGGAAACCGGAGCGCCCGGAGGAAACCCACGCAGGGAGGACCCGGGAAGCGAACCCGGGTCTCCTAACTGCGAGGCAGCAGTGCTGCCACTGTGCCGCCCATACTTTTTTTTATGTCTGCTCAAAACGTATTGCACTTGGCCCGGCATGTGGGCAAAAAAGAGACATCCAAATCAGAGTCCACCTTTTATGTCTACGTCTTTAAGAAAACTGTAAATATATACTACTTATGATCACTCAGTTGTAAAGGTTCAGTAGCCTTCACATGCTGAATTAAAAGTAACTAGTAACCTAAGACAGGTTTGAATCTAAGTAATCAATGTAGACTTCAACGTTAACATTTACAGTGCATCATGCAATGCTTGTGTCATATGCTATTTGGTATGGGGTTCGTAAAATCAGTTTTAATGTTTGTAATGAGCCATCTGTTGGAATGACAAATTCAATGTATTTTATTTTGTTGAAATGACAGAGACATAGCAACGGATGAACACACAGACACTTTTCCTTTAATTTGGGTAGATAATAATAATAATAATAATAATACATTTTTAGTACTTAGATAGTGCCTTTTCCATGAAACCTTTCATTCTATTGGTGCTTTGACATATGGGGTTAAAGAAAAGACATTATGAAGGTGGACCATGACATTATGAATGTGTTCAAGGCTTTGCAGACAGTTTCATTTGCCAGATCTATGCACAGCAGACTTTCTAATCCTCACGTCAGGCTCTCCACAGCCATAAGAGTGAAAATCCTGATCAAAGAGCAGATGATCCTGAACAAGTCTACTATTCAAGGCACTACTGCCTGTCCCCCACTGCTAAAGCGGGGATTAATTGTGCAGAGGTCATTAGCTCACCAGTAATAGATTAACTGAAACACTCAGTAGTATGAGCACCTCCATGATGGAAGGGGGATGGAAACTCTGTGGCATGGTGATTGAGTGAAGAGAAGTACTGGGTCAGGTGTGAAAAAAAGATATGGTCTCTGTTTGAAAAAATAAATGCTCTTCTAATAAGAAGTTAAAAAAAACAGTAAACCTTGGTATCTTATTATGTCTTAGGCGTAGAAGCAATAATTGAGTGGCAGCCATGTTCTCTTTTTATTTCACTGGTCATGTTGAGTACCACCTCAAAGCCCTTTGTATTTAAAGCAGAACTTCATATTGTAATTAAGACGTGTGAGGTGAGTGCTACAAACAACAAACCAAGGTTAGCATTTTAACTTTAGCCAGGCCTCATGAGTTTAAAGCTGATGTCACATCATGTGACTTCTAGTTATGGGGCATGTCAAACTTGACGACCACAGTTTCAGATCTTGTCACAGGACCATATCAATTTACACGACCAAAAATCACAGGCTTTGTCACAGTAGTGATCACCATCGAGCAGAGTCACGTTCACCCCTTTTTGTGACAGTTAACGGAGTACTGCCTGAAGGAGCCACTGCTGTATGAAGGGCTATCAGCTGTGGCGAGTTCAGCAGCAATCTCAACCCTTTTTTTTCTTTCTTCCATTTTGTCATGTTACCTAAAACACAAGACATACGAACTTCACTTCTTTTTGAGAGGTTCAAAACACTCACATTCCTTATTCCTTATCATCACCTTCTGTATATTGTACTTCTGGCTGAGCACTCTTTGGCTGATAGGTCTCATGCACACAAAGCTCACTCCTACCACTAAAGACAAAATGGGACAAGTTGCAGACTAATTGGACTGAGCTGCTGAGCGTGTCATATTACACTGTATGGAGGTGAGCACAGGTGTAGGGGGAAGGGGGCAGTTGGAGGATTAGGGGAGCTCAGCCTCAGGTCTCATACATGAAAGCACTCGGCATGAAGGTTAGGAGCTGCACCTTGTACTACACTGGAAATTCTCTTAATCCACTCCACTATGCAAGAAGTTTCTTTGCAACTTAGTAATCCAAATGTTGCTGGTTCATGTTAGAGGGGTTACAATCGGCCTGTGGTAGCCAGCATGTGAATTCTGTTTTTGTTATATTTATGTAATATGATTTTTATTGCTATTGTGCCTATTGATTGATGTATAATTTGGCATTAAATTAACAATATACAGTATGGAGTGGTTTTCTTTGCTTTTTGCCCTGTCTCTTGTATGTGGAACCCAAGGTGGTGTTGTCACCTGATATTGCAGCTCCCTGTAGAAAGACACCCGGCAGTATAAGTACAGAAGTGGAAGTGTCAACTGCGACTTGGGCGTTGCTATTTGTTTGGTTCCTGTCTTTTGGTTTTGCAGTTCTTTGACATTTGGGTATCCTGGCTTTTGACTGTTGCTCATTATTATGTTACAGCCAGGGTTTTTTGCCTGGCTTGTATTTATTTTGTGTTTTATGGTTGGTTTTTTTAATATCGCATTATTATTGTTTATGATTTTAGATTTGTTTATTAATTATTATTTACCAGTAACACAACACTGCTCGTGCAGTGAATACACTTGACTTAAGCATTCCTAGTTTTCCTCCTCTTTCTCTGTATGTTTAGAATTCATTTGCTCAGAGTTTGATGTGCTTGCTGATTCCTGAGCCGCTCTTCTTTTCTCCACCCTAGCGACCCGCTTCTTCTCTTCTTTCGTTGGCATCTTTTCACGTTAAAACTGATTAAGTCAGTGTTTGTGCTGCAATTACTTAGTACATCTTTTGTAATTTTTCACTTAAGCTGGCACTAAAGTCTTCAATCTGCCTCAAGAATGATTTAAGATATGAAGAGGTAGAGGAAGTGACGGCAAAGGTGGTAGGGATGAGAACGGCGCCTGTACACATGCGCTGCATGGCTGGCCGCTACCAAGGGTTGATTCTACAATAAAATAAAATAAAAAAAATAAAAAGCGGAATAACCTTGGAGGATATTCATCACTCCGAAAGCGGATAGTAGACATCACACAGTGTATGTGTACCAAATTTTCAGGTCAATTGGTCAAATGGTTTGCAAGCTCCAGGTGATTTAAAATCCTGGACAGACAAACAAACAGCCACAGTAGCGTATTATATATAAAGATACTCTGTCTCTTTTAATGTGCTGAGATTTTCTGCACTTTGTGGGTTGAGCCCAAGTAGACAGGGCCACCCTGATGGCATTGATGCTGGGTCCTGTTCCTGGTTTTATATTCAGTCATAAAGATTAATCCAGCAGTGAAGCACTGAGTTTGTAGAAATTCCTGTGAGGATTGTTTTCCTCTAATATTACTGCTTTTAGGGGATTATTGCTTGTGTTCTTTGATTTGGCTGTTTGGATTGTGTATTGGGACTTGTTACCTATGGATTTCCTTTTAGGAAAATCCGTTTAAACACATTCTTATAACTTTTCTAATTTTCTGAATATATCCCTCATTTGATAAAATTCCTGTTTGTATCCTCTCTGCAAGCCAGAGTTTTATTGTTTTCTATCTTTTTCATGTATTTTGAGATTTTTATTGCATTTTCACCTTTATAAAGCCTGCTCAACCTTTTGGGCCTGCTTAGGCTAAAACTGATAAGTGGTAATTGGACTTAGCTGATGTGGGGTCAGCCTCTTCTGGAATGGCTGGTGAAGGTGCTACCTTGCTTTCAAGACTTCACACCCTGTTTCCTCTTGTTTTGGACTCTAAATCACAACACCCATGTGTAAAAGTATTTTTGTCTGGATGTAAATTATTTTGATTTGTTTGCTTTTACGCAAAATCTATGCTTTGCTTCTTTAGTCCTGCCTTACATTTTTTGTCTTCCTTAAATATATTATTTTATATAAAGTAACACTGTTTGGTCTATATCAGGGGTGGGCAAAATCATTCCTGGAGGGCCGCAGTGGCCGCGGGTTTTTGTTCCAACCCAGTTGCTTAATTAGAAAACAATCCTTGCCAATAATTACATTTCATGGCTTGTTAGTGCTTTAACTCTGCTATGTCAAGTCATTCTCATATCCTAGATTTTTCTTTCCATTCTAAGGATATCATCCAAATACTTTGAAGTGTAAAACGGATGGGTAATTCTCAATCCTTCACTTTTTTTCTCTTCTCTTTCCTTCTAAGTATTTAATTAAACCAAATAGTGCACGATAAATACACACGGGTGTAAAGGGTAAGAAGCAAAATGGATAACTGCTGGTTTCTTTTGTCATTTGCATCTTATTGCTAATAAAGAGCAATTAAAAACCGAGAATGCGGCTGTTTAAGACTTAAATAAGCAATAAAGGTTCAAAATCTTAATGAGGAAGATAACTAAAATGAAGCAGAAGATGTTTCTAGAGCAATAAGTGCTTCTTATTAAGCAAATGGGTTGGAACAAAAACCTGCAGCCACTGCGGCCCTCCAGGAATGACTTTGCCCACCCCTGGTCTATATTATAATCACAAGTTTTGTGTTTTTCCTCTCCTGCATATCAGAACATTTAGAAGCTATTATTGTTTAGAAGCCTTAGCTCCGTTTTTGAGTCTGTACAGGCCGGAAGGCTGCCATTTGAGTTTGAGGCTAGGTCGTCTTTGGTGGTGAGGCCTGCTTCTTTAGTTCAGACCTGTGTTGCAGAGCAGGTCTCACTTTTGCTTTTGAGACTTTCATGTTTTTCCATGGCAGGGCTACAATGTTGACTGTTCGAAGAAAAGTAAGCTACAAGAATATTTTACTCTAATATTTTACCTATGCCTGGGTGTGTCTGTACATGCCTGAGCAGTGAAACAGTAGATAGGAAAACCATAATGTAACTAATCAAACTATCCAACAACCTATAAAGACTGACATATCATGTCCAGTCAACTTCAGCACTTATCAGAAAATCATTTAATACTTTGAAAATCTGCTCCTGTAGTCCTACCAGGCAGGGTTCAACAGAATAAAAAAATCACTGTGTACTTTCAACATTCATGTCTGACATATGCAAGGAGATGAGCTTTGCCAACCAAATTGGTGTACTTATCAAGTTGAAGTGAAAAGTAAATACTCTGATGTAATTGCAATAACACCTGACATTTCACATTTTCAGCCATGCATGTTATTCAATGTTTAATTATATTATTAAAAAGGGGTACTTTCGAGATAGCATTTTTTGCTTTTTCCCAAGCATAATCTTTGCCATTACTTTTGCAGCAGGTTTTATCAAGTTTTCTGCCACAGTGTGATATTTCAAGTACCTAACTACCAGTAGCGATATTCTGCATGAAGCCTCCATAGCATTAACATTTTCTCCACCAGCAGCAATGAAATCCATTAAACTCTTATTGTGTTTAAGCTGTTTGCATTTGATCAGAAAAACTGCAGAGTCTCTCCAATGCACTCCTTATGTTTAGCTTCAAAATGATGCTTTAATTGGGAAAATGTTATTACCTCATTGGAAAGAGTTTTGTAACATAAAACACAGTGTGGGCTGGGATCTTCTTTATCTCATATCCAGGAAAATCCCAGTTTTAAAAAATCACTGTTATTTCTCTTTACTTTTTTGTTTTTCTTTTCAACTGTCGTTTTATTGTTTTGTTGATTACTGTTCTTTGCAACATCCACGTAAAAATCTTTTCATGGTCATTTTCGCAAACAGGATAATAATCATTTACATTTAGCACATTTTCTCTCGACTGCTCATTGTATCCACCCTGTTTTGCCCATGTTTATCTTGACTGTTCCTTGTGTCCCCACTATTTCGAATATTTTTTCACTATTCTCTTCACAACCTTTGCTATATTTGCCCTTCAACATACCAGTTTTAATTCAGAGTTCCATCACTATATAATATTATCACTAAAAATAGTTAATTTAAATTAATAGTGATAGTTAAAAAAGTAAAATTTAATAAACCAAATTTTAATTAATAGACTTACAGTACTTACAGTGAGTACTGACACAAGGAAACTCTCAATCCTCTAAAACATGAGACACAAACAGACAACTATTCTGAACTACGTTTCCATCAACACTGATAAAAAAAAATGTATGGAAAGTGTGGTACGACTGAATACCGTGTGGTTTTCTCACTAAACGATGTAAACCAACATCTCACAATGGCACAAGAAATCATCTGCGGTTGGGGGTTCCCGGGTGATGAGCTATTCGGTCCACCTGAAACCCGGAGCCCCTTGGGCGCATGGCTGCAATATGAACACCCTAGACATAAACAACGCTTAGTAAGAAGAGACCAGATCAGATATTTACTTTGGTAAAAAATTTGGTGTGCTGCGGACTGCACTTTGAGAAAAGCTGAGTTAAATGTACAGCTTCTGTGAGTAGATTTTTCTCCAAATCAATAGTGTGTAGTATTCCTGGATTATAACAAGGGTGTACAACTAAAGCGTATTTGGTTGATTCATTCACCAGTTACACATGGTACACATACGAAAGGGGGCCCAAAATTCCTAGAATTGTTTAAAAAAATCTTTACTAAAAAACTCACCGCAATTCCCTTTTAGTCAACTTCAAAATACTCTCCTTGAGATTCTTAACATTTCTTGTACTCATCTTTTATTACCATGTCTAGGGCCTCGTGTTTTCTGCGGGATTTCTTTCACAGTAGCAAATCTTCTTAAATTCTGTCTCAGTTTGAATTTTGGGAATAAGAAGAAGTTACAGGGAGCAAAATTTGGCAACTATAAGGAATGCAAATCTACAACCACATTGTTTTTGAGATAAAAAACCTCTGACTGACACCACGGTGTGTGCAGGTCCACTGTCATGCTGCAACATGAAGTGTTGTGTGTGCCACTATGCCAAGTGTTTTGTTTTTCTTGATACTTTCTGTAGACGCCTCAGCAGCTCAATGTAATGCTGATTAACAGTCTGTCCACATGGAACAAACTCTTTGAGTCTGCCATTGTTGAAAAACTCTCAAAAATCTTTTGTGGTGAGTTGGAGAAAACAATCTCTGAAGCCAGTGGCACAATTGCAGAATAAATGGCAGAAATATGAAATCAATCAACACAGCACATTGCCACTGGGCAGACTGATTAACCAGACTGTTAACATATACTGTCTAGTGGCATTTTCGATAATTACAACATACAGGGGGTTCTCGGGTTACAACGTCTCGACAAAGAACGTTTCGAGTTTACATCGCTCACTCCCATAAAAACTTTTTAAAAAATTGAGACATGAGAAGGAATAAAGGTAAGGATTTTTTTTACACTCATTTTTTCTGTTACTACAGTACAGTATATTTATGTCCTTTTCCTTTTTCTGTGGTTTAGTTGTGTTTTTATGTTCTAGATTATGATTTTGCAAATTTGTTAAGATAGGTAAGTGACTTAGGCTAGGGTGTGTTTCGACTTACACCAAAATTCGGGTTACATCACTGTTGTAGAAAAGGAACTGTGTCATAATCCGAGGACCCCCTGTACTTCCATGCTATTGACCATTTCCAGGAATTTTTGGGACCCCACTTATATGCACACATAGATATTGTACCAGAAATGTTCAAATTATGCTTACATTTTTTAAATGTAATGAAAAAATAAAGTTTCTAACCCATTAGACAGTGATGCTCAGATTGCCGCAGCTGTCCTTGAACCCTGGACATTGGTAGATGCACTGAGCATCTCCACACTCTTTCCTTTTGTCTCTCTTTTTCTTTCCTTTAACCTCCTAATCTATATCTTTTCATTTGTTTCTGGATCTTTTCATCTGTCTTTCTCTGTCCTATTCAGGCTCTTTTTATACTTGAGTGGGCACCGGTGCCTTAATTACAAACCCCAGAGCACTAATGAGGAAATTGGTTGAACTGCACATGTCTGCATGTGAATGCAGACTCCACCAGTTCCTTCATTAACACCCCAGGAACATTCATTCACACTACAACATGCACCTACAACCCTCTGGAGCCTGAACACACTGTTTTTATTTCTTTAAAAAATTCACACTGCCACGGACCTTTATCTCCCTTCACCACATAGACATTCTCCTATGAAAAAAGCAATAAAAAACCTTTCAGAATTTAGTCATGGAAAAGTCTACAAAACTCACACAAAACTGAGGTTGTGTATTAATTACATTTATTGAACACAAACTTGTGCACCAACAATATTTGGTTATATTTGGTTTTCATACTTTTCATTACATATAATATATAATTATTATATAATATATATAATTATTTTGCAAACTCATTATCCTTCTCACAGCTTTCTCTCTTTAGGCCACTGGTGGTCAGCTTCCATTTTGGAGACCCCATGGCTGCAGGTTTTATTACAAACAGAGGGTCATTCTTTCTTTTAATTTGTCTCATTGTTTAATTAATTGGCCTACATAAGTTTCCAAGAAATTCCTAAATAATTATACGAGAATGGCTATTGTCATAGCTTTAAATGCTTATGCTACTTTTGCCTTTTCTTTTTAACTTCACCAATTTGCTCCTTGGATGTGTGGGTTTTGAGTCAGTCCACCTCAGAAATCATGGCTCATGAATTATAGAAAAGCTGCACTTGCCTTTATGTAACTTCTGATTGGGAAATAACCGCACTTGCCTAACTTGTGTGGCACATTTTAATATTTATGCCATATTTACATCTATATTTTACATTTATTTCATTAATAGATGCTTTTATTTAAAGTAACTTACAAAAGAGGTCAACAAAACTGAGATAACCTTTTTTGTAGTTTATGTTTGATCCGCACGGCCTTCTATATGAGTATATTGGACACATTCATTTCATTTATTTGTGCTCCTTAGAAATGGCATCCCTATGAACCCTGAGCTGCCTTCAGTCCATCGATCATCAGACCTCCTTGCCATCTTGAGGAGTGCTGATTACAACATTTTGCCTAATGTAAGAGTACTGGGACTGAATACGAGTGTATAAGTTAAGGATGAAGGCAATCTTCATATGCCTTTTTAAGTCTGCAAAAAGAAAAGAGTATTTAAATATATAAAAAGATCAGTGATTGGCTTTGAACCATCTTGCAACTTTGCCCACAAATACTTGGCAAATGATTTCTCCTTCTTAATTTCCTAACAATGCTTATTATTTTAGCTCTGATGTCTGAAGAATACCTTTAAAGTATCAACATGTTTGATCTCTAATGTTTTATGGAAATATCTAAATGCTTATGATATCAAATATTAAAGTGAATGGACAGTTAAATTTAAATATGGTGTTTTGCAATTTTGGACTCAGAACTGGCAACAGGAGAAACCAATGGAACAAGCAAGAGATATTAAACAGGATAAAACTAAGCAAAGGCTAATTAGAATATTAGAATATTAAAACAAATAGGCCATTCAGCTCAGCAAAGCTCACTTTCCTATTCATTTAATTGTTCTAAAATAACATTAAGTTGAGTTTTGAAGGTCCCTAAAGCCCTACGGTCTACCACACTACATGGTAGCTTATTCCATGTGATTATGGTTCTTTGTGTAAAGACAAACTGTTTGTGACATCACACATGTATTTATATGCCATAAATTATTCACATATGCGTGAAAAGATCAGGCATCACTATAAAGCATGAGGTGGTGTATGTTTACAGTGCACATGAGACGTAAATTAGGGTGGTGGCACAGAGTGGGTAGTAACATCCCTGTAAAACTTTACGTACTAGAGCGTGTCATGTCACACTGGCCTCATAAAACATCATGAGGCAATGGGAAAAAAATGTGGCTTTACCGTAGCACAAATGTTAACACTCTACCTTTTTATCTCCAATTTCCCCTTTATAATAGTCTGACTCATGATAAGAGAAAGAAAGAAAGCAACTGCTAAGATTTAACAAAGACACCTCTAGCTCTGGAGGGAAAGTTACCATAAGAGACTATTATTTACTATGAAAACTAGAGCTCTGTAATATCACACCAGCCTTGCAAAGTGCCATGGGGTGATGAGGGATAAAAGTTTGCCTGAGCCAGCAGCATGGCAAATTTTTAAGGAAAAATTCAATGAACAAGGTCA
This sequence comes from Erpetoichthys calabaricus, assembly GCF_900747795.2. NCBI lineage: Eukaryota > Metazoa > Chordata > Cladistia > Polypteriformes > Polypteridae > Erpetoichthys > Erpetoichthys calabaricus. Next base: position 276,296,605 of record NC_041396.2, on the reverse strand, counting down.
TCAGTGAACCTAGAAAATTTGCTGCAAAAAACACTTTGGCCAATTTCACCCATCAGTATTACTGTTACTGCGCATATGCACCCGCTACACCAGAACCAGCTTTTTTTATTTTCAGTTCACTGACCCGATAATATATTTTGATGTATGTGGCTTCCGGCTTTGAGGCACCTTTTTCTTTTTCACATCAGCCGGTCAAAAAACAGATCAGTATAAAATTACTGGGCTACTTTTACATTACATCTTGCCTGAAGAAGGGGCCTGAGTTGCCTTGAAAGCTTGCATATTGTAATCTTTTTATTTAGCCAAAAAAAGGGTTCATTTTGCTTGACTTTTCTCTAGGCTACTTTTATAAAATTTTAATAAAATCTGTGTAATAAACTTAAATTTATTTAAACATAACAAAATGAAAACAAATATTTTTGTTTATAATTAATTCATAAATTAATAAAATTGAATGATGACACTTCAGATCCCTCCTAAAACTGCACTAATTGTCTAAAGTCACACATATAGTAGGTCTAGTTTTTATATTGTTGTTTTTGCTTTAGATCATTGTTTTCTGTTCATAAGAGTTTAATATTCTGAAAACTGAAATTTTAGGCTTTACTTTAATGTGTGTGTTTTAATTTTCTTAAATTGTCTGAAATATTTTTTTTTTTTTTTTAATTTTTAAGCGCATCACACCACCATTTACCATTAAGACTTACTAGAAGATCTTGCTATTTACTACTCATATTTTACATTATGAAGACTTACTTATAAATTTCAGCACAACATCAGTAGCCGTTTGGTCAAACGGTGAACAAGTGCAGTTTAGTGATTTAGGTTCTGCCATCCTGGTTTACAATTTACAATTCATATCTTTCTAATCTCTACTCAGTTCTCTGTCTCAGCATTTTGGATCTGGTGCTCAAGTAAATAACTCCTTGCAGTTAGCACCTGACAACTGTAATGGCGTAGCTCTCATAGCAGATAACAGTCTCTTGAGAAACAGTTTGTTTTTTTTTGGTTTCTGTGTTAAATCTTAACAGTTGCTTTCTTTCTCTCTATTCTCTTCTAGATAAAAATGCAGGTGGCTAACATCTGTGCTGTGGGCCAATTAAACCACTTCGGGTTTTTGTGACTAGCTTATTTCATGTTTTAAATTAAACAGTTTTGCACTTAGTTATGTTTTATCATGCAAAGTAAGAACCAGTACAATATGCGAAAACTGTAATGTAACAGTATTTTGATGTCTGATGATGTCTTGTGGATAGGCCCCAGCCTTAGTGAACCTGAATTAGATTAAGTAGCTTTGAGAATTTTGTTCTATGATATTAGCAACACTATGTAATAAAAATGGCTATAACTAGATTGACAGCAGGCTTTGACTGATGTAACTTCTCACAAAACCGACACAGTTAAATTTAAAAAAGCCTCGTCATTTTCACTCAGAAACGTCTTACAAAAGCTTCTTGGAATTCCAGAACCCCCAAGTCTAGTTGAAAAAATGATGTCCTCCATCATGTCCTGGGTCTCCGACTGTATCTTCTTCTAGTAGGTCATACTTGGTAAACCTTCCATGGAGGTGCAATGGGGGCATTCTAATTATATGCCCGAACTGTTAAGATCACATATTTCAAAACATGGAATTTTCAGACAGGTCTTTGAAAAAAGAAGTATTTGTAACTTAAAGGTTTTCAAAATGAGACTTTAAAAATGTTGTGATAAAGCAACCTGGAATCAATGTACATAAAGAAGACAGCCATGACAAAAACAATGTCAAAAATACAAAACAGAGAGACAAAGCAATTTTAAAAACAAATTAAAAACCAATATCCTGTGCTATAAAATGTTTTTGGAAGCGCCCTTTAGCCTCTGCTACTCTAGTCGTTTTCTTTGAGGATTAGCCCATGTTCTGACACTTCTGTGTATCTGCCACCATGTTTCATAGAAGCAGCTTGATGACATCATATGCCATGTGTCTTTCACGTGGCTAGCAAGGGTGCCATTGCTATAAACAATGTGGTGGTGACCATGGAAAAAAAGCACTTAACAGTGTTGCCCAATAAACAAAATGAAGAACGAGAATGTTCACAAAATTAATTATTACAATTATAAGCAACAACTAAAATAATACAGTTTGATGAAAATTAAACAAAAATATTAATGGATCCTGATTCAGTCCTTTGGAACTGGTTGCTTTTGATCCAGAAAATGTAGGGGTTGATGTTGACACAACATTTTCATTGTCTACTCAATGTGCAGAACCAATTAAAAAGGCAAATAAAATGTTAGGACATAGTGTTGAATATAAATCAAGGGATGTCATGTATAGACTATACAATGCATACATGAGACCACATCTGGAGTACTGTGTGCAATAGGTCACCACGCTACCAGAAAGACATAGCAGAACTTGAAGCTGTTCAGAGGAGAGCAACCAGCAGCATCCCAGGACTTAAAGAGATGTCCTACTCTGACAGACTCAGAGAATTAAACTTATTTAGTCTCAAGCAGAAGAGACAGCATGGGGACCACATCCAGGTATTTAAAATCCTCAAAGGCACTGATGAAGTAGGTCCAACAAAATTCTTCCAAGTAAGCAGTGAATCATGTTCTCAAGGACACCAGTGGAAACTAAGGGGAAGTGCATTTAGGACCAAAGCCAGGAAGCACTTCTTTATGCAAAGGGTTATTGGAATGTGGAACAAACTACCGAGACATGGAGTTGAAGCAGAAACCTTGACCGCCTTTGCTAAACAAACAACCTTGATGAGATGAATGGTCTCCTCTTATTTGTCAAATTTCTTATCTTTATATATAAAATACGCTACCGTGGCTGTTCGTTTTTCTGTCCAGGATTTTAAATCACCTGTCGCTTGCAAACTGTTTGAACTTTTGACCTGAAATTTGGTACACATACAGTATTTTACATGACATCTACTATCCGTTTTCGGGGTGATGATTGACCTCCAAAGTTATTCCTCTTTTTATTTTTATTTTATTTTATTGTAGAATCAACTTTCGGCAGCAGCCAGCAGGGCGGCCGTGCAGCACATGCATATGGGCACCGTTCTCATCTCTACCCACTTCGCCGTCAGTTCCCCTACCTCTTCATATCCTTTATTGAGGCAGATTGAAGACTTAAGTGCCAGCTTAAGTTAAAAACTAAAGAAAACGTACTAAGTAATTGCAACACAAACACTGACTTAATCAGTTTTAACACAAAAAGATGCCGACGAAAGAAGAGAAGAAGCGGGCCGCTAGGGTGGAGAAAAGAAGAGCTGCTCAGGAAGCAGCAAGCGCATCAACCTCTGAGCAAATGAATGCTAAATGTACAGAGATAGAGGATGAAAACTAGGAATGCTCAAGTCAAGTGTATTTACTGTACATTATTGTAAAGTGCGCCGTTACTGGTGTTCAGTAATTCTGCGTATGGTCCTCCTACGTATGTTGCTGAATGTCTCACCTTCTTATGGAGAGAGAGGCTAGGAACCTCATTTGGACCACTTGTTGTCACAGTCTCATTTTTTTCCAATGCTGGCATGACAAAAGTAAGAGGCAACAAATGCAAAGTAACTGGTAATAATATTTTAACAAAAAATGCACACATTTTGCACATTTTGACCATATCATTGGATGTTGAACAAGTTATGTTTTTGTTTTCCCATGGATGTTTCTTTCACATCATTTGCCATTGTCCAGAATTAGTCTCCACCGGGTGTCATTGAGTTTGAACATTCAAGATTCAAATTTTTTCTCAGCCACCACTATAAACTACTTGGTGTAAGTAACATTTCATTTCATTTTTAGGTGGAGTGTACTTTTAACAAGTCGACAGTAAGGTACATCAAGAAAAAAGCAGGAAATTCTTGAAGGCATCACTGCAGCTACGCCAGCTCTGTATGTTGCTGTTTCAGTACAGTAAAGTATAGCGTACAGTAATTATGTATCATTTTACTATTTTTTGGTGTTTTATATATATAAAAGTAGTGTATTGTTTAGAATTTGTTAAATAATCAACTGTATGTTATTGGTAAGGCTTGTAGTCAACAGTACAGTATGAGAAGGTGAGGTAGAGGCCATAAAATGTATTTGCAGATTTTCGCATTCACATGGGTCCTGTGCTCTTATAACCCCATAAATCAAATAGGATAACTGTATTTTGTTTAAAAAAAGCTGTAGAGGGTGCTGATGAGCAGCTCTAAAAAGCATATGAGACAAATGAGACCAAAAAAGTACAAACAAAGCCGTACATACAGGAATGATAACATACAGATTAACAACAAAATTCAGGCATCCTCTGAACTACAAGAAAACACTTTATAAAAATGTATACAGTATATAAAAAACAAATCCCATCAAGATGCTGTAGGGGGATTTGAAATGCGTTGTGCATGAAAAACACCCCTCAAACATCACACAGAACTCTGCAGGGAGAAGCAGGAAATGCTTTCTACCAGTTGATGTGGAAGACTGGTGGACATTTAGAGGAAACGCCTGTTTGAGGTGGCAATACCAGCTATTATAGCCAGGGGAGTTACTTTTTCACAACACAGAAATGCCGTATCTTTTCATTTTTTGTTGCTGCTTTTAAACTGCATCACTTTTATCTTTGCATACTGTTTAAATGAAGATCAAATCTTGAGATATCCACATATTAAAAAAAATATTACACAGGGGGTAAAAAGGGTGTACTTACTTTTTCACATGACTGTACCTTCTCATATTATCTTGGCTGTACTAGCTCCAAAAAAAGGATAATAAATAGTTGGAAAGGCCAAAAAATACCAAATACCAAACCTGAAGTGATGAAGCCAAACAGTATTCTTCAACAGGATTTAATGAAGGACAATGCCTTATCACTTTTTTGTTTTGATGACTAATGTTATCATTGAATGAATTGTATTTTGGTGTTTTGGGGATTTTATTTGACTCCAAGGAACTCTTAAATTTTCTTTTTCTATTTAAAAGTATTGTTAATTACTATATGTATTAGTGTTACAAAAATTCACCTAAGAGTTTTTCCAGAATGGATTACCATAATAAAGCAGGAGAAACCTGTAAAAAGCAGGAACTGGTTTTGGGGTGAAATTATGCAGACAAAAATAAGAAAGAACAAGAATGAGAGGAGCTCGAAAAGTGAAAACAACTTGAGGTCTAACGAAAAAAACATCAATCTTACCAAAAATACCAAAGCCTGATACACAAACCAAACTCTTGTCAAAAAGCACACATAGTCCTCACTGCCTAAAGAGATTTTGTTGCAAACTAAATATCATGTGAAACAAAAGCTTGACATCATGAGCTGTGTCCCACTATCATTTAGAGCATCAGGAAGTGACATCCCCATGATGTATTACTGCCTATCATGTCATTAAAAATAAGTATCGGCAATGTTAAGCAAGATGGCCATGGGCATGAAAAACAGCACAAAATACAAGTACAAAATGCCAATACAGCAAGGATAAAAAATAATAACAATGGTAAAAGAAAAATAAAAACAAAACTTTCACGCTGAGTGATGTGTCAGCAGAGACAGCACGTGTCCCACAATTGTCAGTTAATTGTCAGTACCTGTAAGGTGGGTGTGTGACAATTTTTAAGTGGAAGGTCAACTTACTGGAAATAGCCATTTTTCAAATTGTATTTTAAATTACAGTGCCTTCAGAATGTACGTATTCAACAAAAACAACAGCTTATTTTTGTATAGTGCTCTTCACTGAGTGCAGGCGCGGAGTAATAATTATTTCTTACTTATATTTCTGTACAAATGACAAACAAACAGAGGTGCAGTATGCACCTCTAAATCAGCAGCTCTAGTCAGGGTATGCTAAACTGAAGTAATGAGTCTTCGGCCTGGATTTAAAAGCAGAGACTGAAAGGATACCTATTATAGTGGCAGACAGATCATTCCATAAATTTGGGGCCCTGTAACTAAAAGCTTGATCTCCTGCTATTATTTTATTAACCTTTGAAATCATAAGCAGGCCCGTATGTTCAGATCCCAATGTGCACTCTGGTTTGAAAGTAATATGTCCAGATATGTTTGCAGGGCCTTGGTCAATTAAGGTTTTATAAGTTAAAAGGAGGATATTGAAATTAATCCTAACCTTTCTATTGATAGCTCTCAATGGAAGCATGTAAAGTGAAAACAGTAAAAGTCTCAGTACTGAGCTCTGCGGGACACCATATTTAATTTCTGAATAAAATGATGGAGTACTAGCAGCACACTCCTGTATGTATGGTAATGATCTGATAAATAAAAACTAAACCAGGGAAGGACAGTGCCTGTGAGCCCAATGTCATTTACCAGGTAAAATAGAATGGTTAATGGTGTCAAATGCTGGGTTCAAATCTAACAGCATTATTACTGTTCAATTTCCTTCATCAAACAATATCAGAATGTCATTGTGAACAGGGAGAGGTGTGTTAGCACTGTTTCTATACTGTGACCACTGCAAAAGCCAGACTGGAATTTCTTAAATAAATGTGTTTGCGTTAGGTGAGACTGGAGCTGACTGGTGACTACTTTGTTAAGTATTTTAGAGAGAAAGGGAAAATTTGAAATGGGTCTGTAATTATTAAGTATATGCTGGTCTAGCTCTGACTTTTTAAGTAATGGTTTGATAACTGACACTACTGTGGCATTCAGCAATGAACTGCTTATGCTAAAAATGGGTACTGCCAGAATAACCACTGAGCTTTTTACTTGTTTAGTTGGTACTGGTCTAAGTAACAAGTTGTAGGTTTCATTTAAGAAATTAAAGATATGACATCCTGTTCTGTTACCAAATTAAAATTACTAAAGTGGTGTACACCAGATGAGACAGGGTTTGCTAATCTAGTATTAAGTTTAGGAGATGACGCTGAAATCTGGGATTTTATATTGTCAATTTTCTCATTAAAGAAGTTTATAAAGTTTGCACTTATTTCTGTCTCCCCCTAGTAACCCCACCCCCACCCCCGTTTTGCCTCCCCACGTGAGGCTGGACCCCACTTACCAAAGTCCCAGTCCTCTGACATACCTACAGACAGAGCACATCCAAAACAAAACAAGCCCACCAGCAGTGGTGTATGAGGTATAAAATTGAGATATCTATTGCCAATACAGTCCAATTACTATAAGCATAAAATCTAATCTAATCTTCAGCAATCTTGAGATAGTAAAATAGTAAGACCAGGTAATGGTGTTAAAAAGTGGCCCTGGATAAGCATAGTAAACCCTAATATGATAATAACGATAACAATAAACCAGTGGTATGATGTTAAACAGTCTCCTTTAGAAAAGTAAGAAAAAGAAAAAAAAGAATTATTAATTTCTTCGACATATACATATGTGCATATAATATGCATACAATTGTTACTAAAGCATTAGCAAAAAGTGTCCAAGAAGGGAAAAGGATGTATAATTACAGTACCAGTATCATTGCAAGCAGATCAAACAACTGGCAAGATTTTCTTTGCCATGTCATGAGAAAGATGCGACTCACGATCGTATTTCAAAAAAGTGTCAGGATCAGCTTTCTCAACTCTTTTTCTGCTTCTTCCATAGTGGTAAAGATGTAATGCTTGTCTTGAATATCCACTTTCAGTTTGGCAGGGTACAAGAAGCTGTATCTGATCTCGGCTTTCTGTAAGCGCTGTTTAATGTTGTAAAAAGCTACATGCTTAGCAGATGTTGAGGGTGAGAAATCCAGGAAAATGTGAATGTGGTTAGTTTCAAATATAATCTCTTGTTTCTGTCTGATAAGTGACATTACATGTAATTTAAATTGTAATTTCTTGAAGTGCACGATAAGACTCCTAGGTTTAGAGGTATTTGATCCCCGTATGCGGTAAGCTGCTGCTATTTCAGTGTCAGATTTACAGTCCTCTCCAATTATTTTAGACAATAGCTCAGCTACAAATTTCACTGGGTTTGGACTTTCACGATTCTCTGGGAGACCTTCGATTCTAATATTACTCCTTCTGCATCCATTGTCCAGTGCAGCAAGTCTGTCTTAGAGTTTTTTGCATTCAAAATTTGCAGCCATTGCTTTCCCGTCTGCAGTAGATGCCAGATGTACGTCTGTTTCAATTCGAGTCGCAAATGTTGGCTTAACGTCTTCCAACTGATCGCCAAGTGCTCTCAGTTTTTCCTCAAATTTAGACACATGTTACATACTTCCATCCATCCATCCATTTTCCAACCCGCCCTACATACTTCCTGCTACTACAAATTGCATTGAGAAATTCCCATTGCCTTAATTATTCATCCCGTAGTATTCCTCCTGTATATTTTTTCATCCCTAAGTGGCAAAAATTTGACTACACTGACACAGTCAAATTAGTAGTCTTTGTCAGTGTAGTCTTAGTTGTTATCCTAAAGATATCCAAAATGCTGATCCCGACTGGGTCTCCCTACAGCCAGCTGACAGAATGAAATGAGTGTTCAAAGACACAGCATCCATCTCCCATTGCATTATCGTGGTATATCCCTCTACTTACCCTTTACCTAGGTGTAGGTATACTCATCAGAATTGTTAACGGGTTGGTCTGCTGTCGCATAATTAAAATTATGGCACACATACATAGATATACAGATACATACAGACCCAAACCACAACAGTGCCCCATGAATAACACACACACACAGCTGGTTAGCCTCTAGCACTTTAAAACACACAAGTACCTTAGGAATAACACAGCCTATCACTCTTCTGGCACTTCAAGAGACTTACTTATTATTGGCATGAACAACATACGATGTTTTAAATATATCTCAGACCTAAATATTACTTTTTGGTCTCCAAGAATATATTTAAACATACAAAGGCTCAGCATCCCTGACTATAGGCCATTTATCTACCAAGAATCCTTTACTTTACATACTGTTCCCTACTATTGGGTGGAGCTCACAGCCTCAGCCCTTAATAAACCTCGCAGCACAGAGGTAATGGCAAACCTCCGGCTGTACCAGGTGCTCAAAGAAATCTGCCTTATTACTTCAATCACTCTATAGACATTAAGACGAAGCATAGAAAGTTAAAAGCAGCATAGTATTTATTACAGGAATAATAATAGTAGTAGAACAAAGAATACTAGAAAATAGGACTGATAGTAAGGTCTGAATATATATAGTCTTTAGAAAAAGCTTACGAACAGTTAAAGATGACAAGGATGAATGTCGCAGGCGGCTTGTGATCTAGTGTAATTGTTCATTAGATGCTTTTCTGACGATCAGATGGAAACAGCCAAACGTTGACATTGCTCCATTCTCAGTTCTCTTCTTCTCTCCTGACATTTAATGTCGCTCTTCAGACAAGGCATATTTATTATAAAAGTTCATGCCGAGGGTTTCACAACACATGATTGTTGCATACACCTGATTGGCTGGCTGTCAATATGATGGATGAATTTGGTCAGATTCTTTAATCTTTAACATGTCCATTTTTCCCAAATAATAAAACTTTTGATGTCGCTTAGTACTACTGGCATGTCTTCCTTTACCAGGCTGTAAACCAATTTAGCAACTTGTTGTCCCAGATGCCCAGGTTATAAACTAATGGATAGCTTTAGGCACCAGCATGTCTTCCTTTTTTGTTGGAACAGCTGTTTTAAAAGTGAGGTACAATTGGGAAGAGGATATGCTTTGATTTGTCCTAAAATAAGTTCATGTGTTGTTTTCTTGAGAAAAATATAATGAAAATACAGAACAAAATTTACAGATTTTGGACCCCACAACACCCATCTTACGTTTGTGATTTCAGGTCATTACAGCAGTTGCTTAATATACAGTGAAAGGGGCTTCATTAGCCAACTGCTTTAATGAGTTGAAATTTAAATTGAACAAAAAAATAGAAAGATTTGGGATAATGAGGGAAAATTCTTCATAATACTATGAACCCTAAAGTTGTGGTGTGTGTTCTCTGAAGTAAAAAATATATTTGTAACTCTTTAAAATATTTTCTGGTGCAGTTGTTACTACTGTTTCACTTTTGTAGGTTCATATCACATGCCTAAATGTGTACTGTTTGCATTTCTCCCTGCATCAACAGTAACTTTGTTCTGTGTGAGTCATTAGAAGAACTGCTGTCCTGTCCAGGGTTTTACTTCCCTATTTGCAGGCTAAGCACCAGTCACCTACAACTCTGAATCAATTTAGGGGTATTTGAGAATGTTATGTGAGAATTTCTTTATTTTAGTTCACTGAAGGCCAGCATATGTAAAGTTCATCCAGAAAAAAATATATATTTGGCTTTCTTCATAATCTGCCTGGACTGGGAGTGGTGGGCTGAAAGAATTTGCAGCTGCGCATGACATCAACCCCTGCCAGATCAGAAACCTTACTGGCAGCTAACTGAGGGAGTTATCTCTTTGTTTCAGCATGTTAAACCTGGCACTGTGATAGAAGCCCACTCCTGAAATATCTCATGGTGGACCCGTAGTGGCTATGAGAGAGGCAGGACCAACATGCCCTGAGCAAATTTCTCACTAGTGACACTGGAAATCGTGTGCAATGGTGCAGATTTGGAAAGTACATTCAGACATTGACCTTCCAGCTTTTATTTATGGACTGGACTTATTCATAAAATACATATACTTCCACTTCTTACTTTCTGTGTCTTTTAGAGTACACATTCCATTTAGGACTGTTTGTAATTAAATTGGCCCCAAAAAGTGAGTATCTGCGCCTATTACTGATGCCCAGTCCAGGTTTAGTCCCTGCTTTGCACTCTGTTGTGGGGATGCTGTGCAGAAAAAGTAGGGGCTGACCTTGCGAATGATTAACTGACATCACCAGGAGAAGCTCTGCTCACAGTGTTCAGACGCGGTCTCTGTACAGCTGACTAAAGGAGTTAAATAATAATAATTCATTTTATTTATATAGTGCCTTTCCCATGCTCAAGTTCTCCATTTAGCTCATGCTTCAAGGAAACAGCTTTTGAGCCAGATGTTGCGGTTTCGCAGCTGACCAGAGCACAAGTCTTTGAACTGAGATGAGCTGTGGTGTGAGTCCACAGCAGTTCACTTGGCGATGAGGATGGGATTTGCACTGTGGACGGGTGGAATGTAGTGACGACGCTGTACGGTAAAGTTGGCAGCTGACATCACCAGGAAGTGCTCTGCTCTCAGTGTTCAGACGCTCTCCCTGCTTTATGCCTTGTAGTGGCAATGCTGTGCAGGAATGGTGTAGGCTGACCTAGAGAATGATCATCTGATGTCAATAGGAGGCACTCCGCTCACCATGTTCAGAAGCAGTCTCTATACAGCTGACTAAATGAGATCCCCTGTTAGCTCATTCTGCATGGATTCAGCTTCTGAGCCCGCTTCTGAGCCAAATATTGCAGTTTTGGGGAATAAGCTCAGCACAGATCTTTGAACTGAGATGCTATGTGGTACGAGTCAATGGCAATTAACACTTAATACCCTGACCTCCCCCAAAAGAAGTCCTGAATTAGATACAATATATAGAGAAAATGATGGATGAAGAGTTTCTTACTGTGAAGAATCTAGAAAACCTGCTTATTAAGCAGGTCTGACAAATGCAATGCTTTACAAATCATTCCATTTCTAAGAAACGTGATTTCAAAATGCTGCAACTAAGAATTTTGATAATATAACACCAACTCTTCAGTTAACCACTCGCTGTCAGCAGAGTTAGTTTCAGAATCCTCACTGTGTCCTATTAAATTGGAATACTGTACTTTCATTTCCCATTGTATCTTGTTGAACTTATTAATGATCTTACACATGCAGCCTGTATAGTGCTTGTGACTGTTCTGTGATGTCATTTCCTCTGCTTAAAACCAGGATGCCCCGCCCATTCCACCTGAAACTAATTTTTTTTATTGAAATCTATATTAGAAGCAGGATTAAGAAGTGACAAGATTGAAGTGTTTAAAACTATAAAGGGAATTAGTACAGGGGATTGTGACTGTTATTTTAAAATACTGTAATTTCATCAAGAACACTGGGATACATTTGGAAACTTGTTAAGAATAAATTTCACGCAAACATTAGTACTAGGGTGTTGTACCGTGTTAGCCATTATGAATGTAGAGAAAAGCACCTTTACATCTTGCCTGAAGAAAAGGGCCTGAGTTGCCTCGAAAGCTTGCATATTGTAATCTTTTTAGTTAGCCAATAAAAGGGGTCATTTTGCTTGGCTTTTCTCTACACAAACATTAGGAAGTTTTTCTTCACACAGAGAACCATAGACATATAGAATAAGCTACCAAGTACTATGATAGACAGTAGGACTTTAGGGACCTTCAAAGTTCAACATTATTTTAGAGAATTGAGTGGATAGGACTGGCGAGCTTTGTTGAGCTGAATGGCCTGTTCTTGTCTAGATTGTTGAAATGTTCTAAAATCAGCATTCATTCTTGGAACCTGCATCAGAGTGTGAGAATAAACATGCCAGTGGTGATTTGTCCTGTGTGGTCATTTTTGTTATTTACTGATTTTCCTTTTAATCATTATGCAGAGCACTCCTTTCTGGTAAACAAACCCTCTTCCTTGTTTTTTGTATTTTTTAAAATGGATAAATGCTTTGATAATTATTTCACAAATAATTTTAGGACTGAAGGCAAATTCATTATGAAAGTTTCTCAAAATTGAACAACATGCTGCTTATATCTATTGTAACTTTGTCTGTGACTACCACAATGCCACACTCTGACATTTCCAGTAACTGAAAATATAGCATTGACAAACCCACTTGATCCAATTCAGGATCATTATGAGCCTAAGTCTATCCCAGCAACCTTCTCTAGACAGGGCACCATTCCATCAAAGTGCCTGGTCCTACACACACATACAATGTGAGACGCAAGTGCCACTAGTCTGAGGTCATTAGGTGAAGAGTTGCCTGCCTTCTTTGGAACAGAGACAATGCAGGATGGGTTTCCACTGCAGCACTTTTTGCAGCCTTAATGACAGTCTGGACTGGTGACAGAGAACACCACAAAGCATAAATAGAGACGTTTTAGTTTGCACAGATTTTTTTCCAAAGAATTAAACTTGCTTGCAAACAAAGCCTTCCTGTTCCATTGAAAGATGACTTGACGATATAGGCCATGTTTCTCAAAGTATAGATAAACTATAATACAAGCACCTAAGCATTGAACTGAATGTTTTAGAATAAATTGTCCTTATTCCTCCATTGTTGAACTCTCTTCTAGAACGACTCTCAATTTTACTCACCTGCTATGGTGTGCCATATGGTACTGCTCTCGTACACTCTCACAAATATTTTAACAACAGCATCAATGGTAGCTATCAAATTTTCTTGCATTCTGGATAGTTGTGATACCCTTGAAATAAAAGTGCAGGTTAAAATAAAAGTACGGGGTACTGTAAGGGTGAAGTTACAGGCAGAACTGCACTCTCCTTCGGCCTGAAGGCTTTCACGGTCACCTGTGTCTCCTCTAATATTTATTCATTCAACAAATGATAACATCCTTGCCATGTTCTCCCAACCTTGTATTTCAATCTTCCATGTCCTCTATCATTGCTTTGCGACACCTCAAGTTATCAGCTCCTGCAGTCTCATTAATTAAGCCTCAATGCAGACACAGGCGAACGCCTCTTTCAGTTTGTTACCTTGCTTCCTAAATTTTATGAATTTTTGTGCCTTTTAGGTTTGCTGGTACCAGATTTCTTTGCCTCTTATATCTAGCTTTTGACTAGTTTACCTGCCCAACCCTTTCATGTATGTTAATTTTACATCGTATACTCTCTGGTTTTTGAGCCTTTTGCCTTGTATCTTTCTACTAATGCTAATTTTATTTTATGGAATGTTTTCTAGTTAAGTAGCTGGCCTGGATTTCTCTTTTTCTTTCTGGGACTGTGACTGCTGTGCTCTCTCAAACATTCTTTCATTAATATCACCCACCAGAGTGGTAGCCATTGCACCATATCTTATTTAAGCTATCACATCTCATCTCCTTATTTCTCTAGCACAATCCAGTTCAGAGCCACATGGGGTCAGAACCCATCCTGGAAGCATGAGGCACAAGGCAGGAACTTGCCTTGGGTACCCTGCTATTTATTGGTAACTATTAACAGCAATATTATAATGTGTATAAAACTAATATCTTCAGGGCTAATCATAGAGTTTATCAGAGTAACAATTAAATAGGATATTAGGGAAACTAAAAGGCAGTTAGGGAGGAAATTGCAGATAAAGTGAAACATGACCCAAAGAGATTCTTACAGTATTTTAGTAGAAAATGAACAGTCAAGGCAAAGGTGAAGACCATTAGGAATAGTAAAAACGAGCCAGAATATACACAGTTCTAAACTTGGATTTTTCACAAGTTTTGTGAAGAAGTGGATATCTTCCCAGCAGTAACAGGGATTACTAAGGAGATACTACAGGATTAGGAAATTGTAGAGGAAGAAGTGCTGCTTAGATTAAATAGGATGACATCTAACACGCCACCAGGATCAGATAGCATTTATCCTCAAGTGAGATTAATGAGTACAAATGTAAACCCTATTTTCCTTATTTTTTTGTAAACTCATATTTTTCAAAATTCCTAAGGACTGGAAAATAGCAGATATTATCCCATTGTACAAAAAGGGGGATTGAGCAGGTCCAAGCAACTATAGGCCATTAGGCTTAATGTGCATCACAGGTAAATTCATGGAAGGAATTGTTAAGGAGATGATTGAGCATCAAATGGCAAGAACAGAAGTTTTACTGAACAGTAAGCAAATCAGAGTGGAGCATGTGATTTTATTTAGCTCAGCTTTTAGACAGCATTTGAGAAGGAGCCACATAAGAGAATGGGCACCAAACTAAAATAATTGGGAGTTAGGCGTGTGGTGTGTAGATGGGTGCAGAATTGGCATAGACACAGGAAGCAGAGGGTTAAGATGTGAGAATTCTTATCAGAATAGAGTTGCATTCCTCAGGGGTCAGTTCTTTTTGATATATTTTTAGAACTTTTAAGTTTCATTTGAAGGCTTCAGTCTCTGTTGGGCCTGCTAGGCCTGAGGCAGGCTATTTGGAGCAGGGATTAAGCCCCATTGGGGGGGTCACACTTTTTTCCAGGCAAGTAAAGGAGACCTGGCCTCTCTTGTAAATCTTTACTTTAGCCTTTTGCAGGCCCTACACCCCTTATTTGCCATGTTTGAGACTCCATGTTATACCAATAGATAAAAAGCTAATAAAACAAATATAAAAAAAAACTGAGACTAGAAAAAAGCACAAAAAATTCAATGTCTCTATAAGGGTTTAACTGAGGCTTACACCTGTATATAGACCCCCGTAGAGTCTAATTAAGGCCTTTGTCTCAACTGCATCAAAAGCTATTTGACATTTCAATTCATTGTTAACAGAAACCAAATGCATTTTAAAAAGGGATTACCAAAAGATAATTCATTAACAAACATCAGTTCAGAAAGGAACCAAAAAAAATAGAACATTAAGTGAATGAAAAGGAACAAAACATAAAAGAAATACAAAATCCACTTTAAACATCACAAGCAACTTTATATATAGTGAGGGAAAGGCCAATAGAGCAGACCTAAGACTTTATTTTGTTACTCCTTATTTTTTGATCTATGCTACTCATTTCTCTCATTGATTTTCTGTATTGGACCTTTTGCCTCGTACTCAATTCTTTTTATAATTAGCTCTTTCCAAAGACCTTTATCTCCCATTTGCTATAAAAACCTCTCCTTTGCCCTTGTGGTTTGCTAAATTCTCTTGTCTGGCAGAACAATGCATGTACACAGCCCATGTGCACACATTTCACAATATGGCAAAAAAACGTGATGTCACCTATTATTTACTTAATAGTTGAAAATATAACCATCCTAAATAAATAAGACAAAAAGCTATAATTTCCTCTGATGAAACACTCAAGTTGTTGTCAATTCTAGTGACGCTTTTGTAGCCTTATAATTTCAGAATAACAACTGTTTTGGGGTCTATTGATGTGAAGTGCTTATATACAGAAAAGAGAAGAGTGAGTGACTGTGCATTGTGGTTGAGATCTTTAACAGTAGCATTTGACATACATTGTATATGTTCTGAACAGAAGGCAGCCATGTGCCATTGTCAGCTTCACCACCCTCTGAAGTATTCTGTGATCCCGAGCTGAGCAGGTGCTGTTGTACAAGGAGGACAAACTGCCCATTTGTAGAAGTTGGATAGCCTCAAATAGAACACTTGGACTTTCCTCAGAATTTAGAGTAATAATAAAATAATTTTAACCAAACTCAAACAAAATTATAAGCATCCCAAAATTCATAAAAAGCAACATTTTTAGGTTAAGTAATTTTATTTATTTGAGATTGGTTAATATATTTTTGGGTGGCACGGTGGCATAGTGGGTAGCACTACTGCCTCGCAGTTAGGAGACCCGGGTTCGTTTCCCTGCGTGGAGTTTGCATGTTCTCCCCGTGTCTGCGGGGTTTCCTCCCACAGTCCAAAGACATGCAGGTTAGGTGCATTGGTGATTCTAAATTGTCCCGTGTTTGTGTGTGCCCTGTGGTGGACTAGTGCCCTGCCCAGGGTTTGTTTCCTGCCTTGTACCCTGTATCAGCTGGGATTGGCTCCAGCAGACCCCCGTGACCCTGTAGTTAGGATATAGCGGGTTGGATAATGGATGGATGGATAATATATTTCTTAGGGATAACTTGCACTTGTAGATTAGTCCTTTGAACCCTCTGAGACCCCACAAACATCTGTTTGCCATGACTATACTCACTAGGCAGATTATTAGGAAAAGCTTTATACCTCCTTATCCATGCAATTATCTAATCAGCCAATCATGTGGCAGCAGCATAATGCATAAAATCATACAGATGCAGGTCTAGAGCATCAGTTAATGTTCACAATTAAACACCAGAAATTAGTGATCTCAGTGATTTGTGTATGTGAAAAATGTGTCCATTTTCATTTTAAAAAGTGGAAAGCCAAAGTGGCAAACATAGTATTAATTTTATAGAATTTTTAAAGGAAACTGTACATACTGTAGTAGATGGAAATGAATCTTTAGAGATCACCTTATGAGACCCGGTCATTTTAACAGTAATAATATAAAAGTTGTAATGCTGTCATCTGATGTACAGTATAGTAATAGTATATCAATCGGCTACTAACCCCCTATGTATTTTTGGATTGACATTAGCTGAAAGAATCTTAGTAGTTTATGAATGAAGTTGAGGAAAAGAAATTTGATATTGTCAAGGCATACTGTATCATATGTAAGCTTTTATTCAGTAGCAATTAAATGTAGTTCTTACATTTTTAAATTCTACACATGAAGCTAATTTCATTAAGTCTAACACTGAGCTGTACAATTCTGATACCTGTTTACAAAATTCATGATAATGTCAGATAATACAGACACAACATTCCAAAATAAACAGATAATGAAATACGCAATATAGATAAGTAAGGCACTATAATAAAGATAGGATGAAAAGGCACTATACTATGGATAGATAAATAGACACATAGTGTTAAAGCTTACCTAAGCTTGTCTTGTAGATCCAAATAATCAATGAAAAATCAAGTGTTCTTTTGGATTTTAATCCAAAATGGAAAGTTTTGATCGTCTGTAGTTGTTTATTTATTTTTCTATTGGGCCATATCTTTTAATTACATTCAATGTGCCACAATCTTCTTGGCCCCAGCAGTGCCTGCCTGCTCATGCCTCGCGTTGCCCTTCGCGGCTCTCCGTCTCTCTGTCTCTCAATCTCTGCTCTGTACTCATTGGTAAAAGCAGTGCATCTGAACCTGAAATCCTAGCTGATAGTTCATTAGCTGAAGGGATTAGGCTTCTGTATCTTTAGGAAGGAGACTTGTCAGGGGATATTAGCCAAATCTCCCAGAGGCAACCATAGCTTGCAATTGGCTTTTGCGAACTCAAAAGTCCCTACCAGGAAGCTTACAGTATCACAGCTCACAAATGTTCCTTTTCCCTGTCTTAACTTCATGTTTCCTAAGGCTCGGGGTTAATGGTAGATGTCATGAAGATAGTTGCACCCAAAGTTTTGCCACAAAGTGACATAGGCTTTAAAAAAAATGTTTAATTGTTGTTTATTAGCTGCACTACAGAATAAAGTTGATTTTCCACATGTGTGATGTTTCACTTATCATTTAGTTAGATTCATTGTAATACACTAAAGAACTTTCTACTTTAATCCCTGTATCTGATTTATTATTGACACATGTGGTGTTTATTATTTGTGATTATACATATGCATGTGCCTGGTGGGGTGAAGAGGGGGTCTTTTGACACCCTGGGGCCCATGGGAATCTTGGCAGCGGTGAAAATCAATAACATTCAGTGTGTCACTGTGGTTAAAGTATTAAAAAAACTTTCATATAAATATCCTGCTTATCACATTTTATTCTTTCATATGCAAAGAATATGTTTTTTAATATCATTATTATTATTATCACTATGCTTCATTTACATTTTGATTATGCATTGCAAGCCCTTTGTTTTCATTCTTGTGCTCTATACTACATACTGTATCTGTGAGAAACCATTTCTGGAAATCTGACTAAAAACATCCATTTCTCAAAAAGGGGTGAGGAGGCTTCTAGTTACATACTAATTGTCTTAATATACCAAAAATAATGTCACCTTAAAGTTACAGAAAGTGTTAATATGCTGTTTTTGAGACCCCCAGAACTGCTGGATCCCAGACATTCTGGAGCACCATGGCTGCTGACCTGTTCAACCCCAGGACTTTTAAATTGAGTTTCTAGCCTTGAGACTTCTGTACACTCTGGCAGCATCTGGAGAAGATAAGGGCAGGTGCACTGAGAGCAGCTCTAACTCACTCCTGTGTTCACGTATGTCAGCTTTGTGAAAGGCGATCAAAGAGTAATATCATTATTTAGGGGTAATATAGTTATTGCGCATTAAGTGTTTTGGTTTTCTTTCCACATTAAACTATAGCATTTATCTTAAAAGTAGCATGAAAGGTTAAAAAAGCAGATCAAGGGTATGTGAGCAACATGGAGACAGAATATTTTAGGTGATAATGAAAGAAAGTGGTAACTATAAGACTTGATTGTTGTTATGTACACCAGAATTCCACAGAAGGGTATGAGCTGAACTTAAGAGATATTAAAAAGGGCAAAGAATGTAGCAGAATGAGACTTTAATTTAGATGTATAAGAGGTGTGTAAGCTAATGAACCAATCAGAATAAATGTTAGATGTGGCGTAAGCTTTAATTCAGCACTGTTATGTAAATTAATTTCTTTATAAATATGGGACTGTAACTTTGCTCTGGGACCATTCTGTGACACCTCTGCTCAGAGGACATTCCCTTAACTGACTGCTGTGACGGGATGCTCCCACTTTATGAAGAGAAATTAAAGACACATGTACAAGCTTCCTCCTGCCTGGTTGTTTGTGGTGATTTTATATATATAATCGTCGGACGTTGGATCAGACGTCAGACACCAGATAAAAATCCAATTATTATTTATTTTATAATAATAATGTGCACCAAGCACCCTTCTCTCCACAATACTCATAAATAAATCAATAATCAATACAAATAAACCAATCCTTCTCTCCCAGACGCGTTGCCACCCTTCCACCCAGCTCAGCTCAGCGTCTGGGCTTTCCCACAGTCCTTTTATATATCCTGACCCGGAAGTGTTTCCCCTCCTGCAGTCCATGTGATTTCTTATCACTTCCAGGTCAGATAAAAAGTCCTTCTCTTCAACCCGGAAACACGTCGTTCCCTCTGGTCATATGATCATGACGTGCTTCCGGGTTATAGGGCACATATAAGTCCCTGCGCCTCCCTGCAGCATCCTCTGGTGGGCCCCACGGTGTGTCCAGCAGGGTTGGGAATAAAAACTCCATTCTCCATAATTCCCTGCTAGTCTTTGGGGCACTTCCATGCTACAGGGAGGGCTCCATCTGGCGGCCTGGGGGCATTGGCCGGGATGAACAGCTGGCCATCTCCCACTATATATATATATATTGACTCAATGGGGTCTTAAGGCATCTTCTTTCTTCCACTGGTTTCATTGTCAGATTATCCACAATGCCTGAGTGTGGATTTGTATTCTGAAAGCTAAGGATAATTACAGTATTTTGTTGTGATTTAATTTGTGTTTTTGGTTACTTTGTTGCTGTTGTAGCTTTGATCTTTGTGCAGTGCGATTCCCAGCATTGAACCCAGTCCATCTGTGGAGCTAACACTCCCTGCTGGAGACAACTGTTAAATGCCATTGCATTTTAGGAATGCAGAAAAGATAAAACAGCACTGACATATATACTCACATTATAAAACCAGCTTAATCCAAGCAAGAGGTTGCAAGCACACCAGTCTCAAAGAGCCACCCCTGTTTCTTCAGTTTTACTTAGAATCGTGATCTCGAAATGTTATTTATGAATTGTGGCTGCTTGCACCCAACACTACCTATCAGCAACATGTACCCTTGAGCCAGTCCTGACAAAGGGCGAAAGGAGCCATAATAGCTGCTCAGATCTTCCACAGTGCTATGCAGTTATAGGGGAGTGAGCTGCGCAATACCAGCTGTGCGGCATTTCAAAAGTGCTGTGAAAAAGGTGCACATCTTAGCATGAACATAGTTAATTATCCATTTCAATTCAAAAGAATACACATTTCTGTAAAACTGTGTTTTGCAATGATCATCAACCAAAGCCAGGTCACCAGGAAAAACAGGAATTGAACAAATGCGGGAATGTTTTACTCATGGCAAATTGTGTAGCATGTTCCAAAGTAAGCACTCCAGTGATTCAATATTATTATTATTTACTATGTGAACCCCTCATCCCATCCTGGGTCCCACTCCCTCCTTACCGCCTCAATCGGACCTAACAGTCAGTCCAAAAAAAATAAAGGCTTCAACCTGGCTGGGACGCTACAATATTATAACTTTGTAAGTCATCTTGGATAAAGACATCTGGTAAATAATATTAATAATAATAATAATTTTGTTTATTGTGATCAAAATTTTTACTGAAGAACAAAAGCCAGCATTTTAAAGACAAACATAAGTCATTTTAACAAGAATTATAATAAAACCCCACATCCTCACCCCTTAACACAGCACAACCCAACACTGCCAAATTCAACTTAAGAACAACAAAGAGAGTAAAAGAGCTGAGCAGACCTGCCATTCAAGGGAATAACACAGCATCAGAAGCAAAGCTGAGGACCGTGGGGCATCCATATAAGACCATTTATCAACGTATGAGCCAGATGCCCCATTGATCCTCACTACTGACAGTTCCAAAAGGATCAAATTAAAAAAAGACAGAAGGAGAAAAGGAATGGAGTAATTTCCAGCAAGAGGTAAGGGCACCATTTGCTGAAATTGTCCCTAAAGCAATTAGCCTCTGCTGGATAACAGATAAATGAAATGAAGAAAAGTCTAGAAGTAGAAAAATATGGGGAAGTAAAGGAATGGAAGTAAGAAAATGAGAGGTATAAGTCAGATCTTGAAACCCAAAAAATCGATCATAAAATCAGACCCTGACTTATATCCATCCATCCATTTTCCAACCCGCTGAATCCGACCACAGGGTCACGGGGGTCTGCTGGAGCCAATCCCAGCCAACACAGGGCACAAGGCAGGGAACCAATCCTGGGCAGGGTGCCAACCCACCGCAGGACACACACAAACACACCCACACACCAAGCACACACTAGGGCCAATTTAGAATCTCCAATCCACCTAACCTGCATGTCTTTGGACTGTGGGAGGAAACCGGAGCGCCCGGAGGAAACCCACGCAGACACGGGGAGAACATGCAAACTCCACGCAGGGTGGACCCGGGAAGCGAGCACCCTGACTTATATGCCCGTTCAAAATTGCGACACTTAAATTTTCCTCCTCCAATCACGCATCAGTTTCTCAGACGCATTGAATTTTTTTGCAGCAGCACAGTTACCAATTTCTTTCAGCACTTCAACGACGTTTAATTTAAAACTAGCATCATATTTTCTTCTGATCAAACTCTCCATCGTAGATAAGGGAAGCTCTTATGATAAAGGTGTATGAGGGTGTGAGATACAAAGTGCAAACGTTGCTTCGAGTTTGGGTATTGCCGTGTGGTCACATGGCCCAATAGAGAGAGAGAGAGAGAGAGGTTAGGAGGACACACTGATACAGCGCATTGCCACACCCACATAGAAGAAAAAGGCTGTGTGCCCCATGGTTACTCTCTCAGGTGGGTTTAGAATATCGTAATCTCTTGGACCAATAGCGTGAGTTTTCCACATTCAGCTTATACGACCAACATTATAAAATACCAGAAATTATACTGTGAAACCAAGTCCCGACTTATCCGCGGGAGAACTTATCCGCGAGTTTATATGGTAAATTCTTAGTAACAGAAAAAGGAAGATGAGGGAATAATAAACCTTCATTTTTGAGAGAAACCCTTAGCTGGCATTAGCTTCAGAAACAATGACTAGTGCCTTATGTCACTGAAGAAAAAGGGCAGGAGGAGATTGAGAGTGTGAAAAGTTTAAAAGCACCGCTGGATGCTGACAGCTGTGTGACACTATTAAGATAATTTAGTGTACTTAGACCGCACTGGAACTTGGCATGCTGTATTTCGCTGACCCACACTTTTTTAATGTTATAAAAAGACCACTCTTGACATAGCATACCCTATGAACAGATCAAAAGGCCTGAGCATAGGTAATATACATATATGGTGGATGAAAAAAGAGAGAAAAATAAAAACTTGCAAAATATGGCGATAGGGGAGCTGACCTTACAATCAGAGGAAATCAAACAACATGAATGGCTAAAGGGATGCATTAACGAAAGCCACAAAGGAAGAAAATGAGAGTCTGCCATCTCCACATCCATAAAGCTGTGTGACAGGTGACAGCTTTCCATATTACATGACATTCTCAAACGCACTTAAATTACCACATTGCACAATTCCATGCCTTTAATGAAATGGTAAATTGATGATTTTGTTCACCCACCAGAGTTTGATCTTTCTCTTTTATAGGCTATGACTTAAAAATAGTAACGCCCTGTCCAATTTTCTGAATCAGCTTGACGCACCCCGTAATGCTCTAATGGGATATACAGGATCCCGGATTGAGTAGAATGAAACTACTGCAAGGCTGGGTGTCCTTAAAACACATCACACGGCGAGCCCAAGTTTTACATAAGCGAATTAAAGGTAATTCTGTGAAAGTCATCGGTCAAGCCACTTTCTAATGAATACAAGTATAGCCCAATCCTGATAGAGAAGGGGCAGAGGACGTTTATTTATGGCTAACAGATGGATTTCCCACAGGGGATCTCTGCTAGTGACCTCTTAGTATCTCCCAGTGCTCAACTTTCACTCAGCTTTCATCATTCTTTGGTTTACTTTTTTATGTAGATTTTACCACTGTTTTTTTCTGAAACAGCTTTCCACTTTTATCTAATTCTTCTGTTTGAACAAGGGATAAAAGGAAAATATCATGGTTCAAAGTAGACTAAAGGAAAAATGCAGTATTTTAATTAAATGCGCAGAACAAACAAGTCTTCTTCACTTTTATCGATGATTTCACAATGAGAACTATCATAAAGACATCATGGGGGTGTCCATCTCCTATCCTGGAGGGCTGAAGTGACAGCAGGTTTTGGGAATTTTGTTTAAGGGTCAATATGCTTTATTATTAGTTTTAGTGCTATTAGCTATGAAACGTGTAGGCCTAAGGCAGCTTTAAAAGGACACCGTTTATTTTAGCAGAAAGGCCTAGCCAGCCTGTCTTTTCACTTGCTTTGTTTTGAACTTCTGTGAGTCAAGGTCGCTATGCACTCTTGTTTGGGGAACGCAGGTGCTGAGCTTCTCACTGACTGAAGACTGAAGAAACTGCATGTGGAGCCTTTGCTTGTGTGAATACTCTTAGGCTAGCACATAAAACACTTAAGCACTTAAATGGCATTTAGATTTATTAGGACTCATCAATACTTTGGGCAATAAAGGTAAAATAAAATGCATTATGATACCTAGTCAGGCTTAAGAGCTAATTATTTAAGGTAAGGGACCTTTCCCTGCACATAGATGTTCATGAAGTAAGCAGCAGCTTAGCCTCTGTTAGACATTTATAGGCTTTTATGTTGGCACACACATATATATTTTAGATTAGCTTTTAAGTTTATATGCCAATGCTTCTTTGTATGTCCTAATGATAATAAATAAAGTTACAGCAGAACACATTAGTTAGCCAAAAGAATCAACTGTTAAAGGCTTGTCATCTTTCCTTCTTCCAAGCATGAATCACCATGTCAAGGCTGTCCGCAGCTTGGCCCTTATCAGTGAAGCTGCATGCTGCCGCTTACTGGCACAGTTGCCTGTTATTTTAGCCTCACAGGGATGCTTGTGCAATAAGGAACAATTACTTAAATTGTTAATCAGGCAGACAAGTTTTCACATGTGGGTCCTCCTGATCCCAAATTAATTGTAAGAATTGATTCACCAAAATGTCATCGATCTTTAAAAGCTCAGGATTAGGACATGAGAACGAAGGGAGGGGGTAATTAGGTGATGATCACCTCCAGGTGGCCAATATGTCTTTCGAGTCAAAGTGGTTGTTATGAGAAGATGGACTGGGAAGGAAGTTTGTTATGAGAACGTCTACTGGAAAGAAGATTATTATGGGGATGTCCACAGTGGCAAGGGCATTGTTATAAGAAGGTCTGCAACACCAAGTGATTGTTACGAGAAAAGGTGGTGAGCGAGGTCATCATCATGAAAAACTCTGTATAGTAGATGTTAGGAAACTCTTATCACAAAATGTCCCCCTTTCAGATAGATAGATAGTATCTATCTATCTATCTATCTATCTATCTATCTATCTATCTGAAAGGGGGACATTTTGTGATAAGAATTGTAATAAATTTGGGGCTCACCAAACACTCAGGGCTCACTTCATGAACTGAGACAGGCTTCATGTGAATGCACATGGTGTTTAAAAATAGTAATGTAGAGAAATAATGCATCAGAATATAAAATTTACCGTAATAATAATACATTTTATTTATATAGCGCCTTTCCCATGCTCAAGGCACTTACAGAATAAATAAAGAACGGCAGAATATACAGTATATAGCATTGTACAAACCAGATAAATAAATAAAGAAGATTAAGACAGTAAATTCTGAAAAAAAAAACCGACAACATAACTGATGGTCTCGCACACACACACACAGGTTACATTAGCAACTTGACAGAGAGGTAAACTGAGAGAAGGGTAATAAAGTCAAGTAGAGCTAAAAGCCTTCCTGAACAGATGAGTTTTGAGTTGTTTTTTAAAAGAATTCATGGAGTCAGCTGATCTTATTAATTTTGGTAGGTCATTCCAGAGTCTGGGCGCTATACAGCTAAAGGCCCTGTCACCCATGGAGTGTAAATTAGTGAGGGGCACAACAAGATTACCAGAATCAGAGGACCTTAGTGGGCGGGCAGGCACATAGTGATGGAGAAGGTCACTGATGTAGTTTGGTGCAAGGTTATTTAAAGCTTTGTAGGTTATTAGTAGGATTTTGTATTCGATTCTGTAGGACACAGGGAGCCAGTGAAGACGGAGCAGGATGGGTGTGATGTGCTCGCTGCTGCTGGTTCGAGTAAGGACTCTTGCAGCTGAGTTTTGAATAAGCTGGAGCTGTGATATAAGATTAGAAGGGGCACCTGCCAGTAGGGAATTACAATAATCGATGCGGGATGTGATAAAAGCATGGACAAGTTTCTCAGCATTAGAGAAGGAGAGGAAGGAGCGAACACGGGATATGTTACGGAGGTGAAAGTAAGAAAGTTTCTTAATGTGATTTATGTGGGCGGAATAAGTGAGGGAGGAATCAAAAATGACACCAAGATTTTTTACAGTAGAGGCAGGTCTGATGAGATCACTGCCAAGATGGACTGGGAAGAGCTCATTTTATTAAGTTGCATTTTAGTCCCAATTTGCAGGAGTTCAGTTTTATTACAATTTAATTTTAAAGAGTTTTGCTCCATCCAGGTTTTAATTTCACTAAGGCAGGTTGTGAGCTGAGAAAGCTCTGATGAAGTTCCACTTTTAACATTGAAGTAGAGCTGAGTATCATCTGCATAAAAATGATAACCCAATCCATAACTATGGATAATATGGCCAAGGGGAAGCATATAAATACAGAAAAGCAGAGGACCGAGGACAGAGCCCTGAGGGACTCCTTGTGTGACTGGCACTGAGCTGGATCTGCTGTTGCCAAGACTAACAAACTCTTGCCTATCAGTCAGATAGGACTTGAACCACTGGAGGGCAGTGCCAGAGATGCCCAGCATGTTCTCCATTCTGGACAGTAGAATGTCATGTCTGGCAGTGTCAAATGCTGCACTGAGGTCTAACAGAATTAATATGCTAGTTTGTCCAGAGTCTGCTGCCATAAGCAAATCATTGGTTACCCATAGCAGAGCAGTTTCACAGCTGTGCCACGCCCTGAAACCAGACTGAAAGGGTTCCATCAAATTATTAGAGGTTAGGTAATTGGTGAGTTGGGAAGCTACAACACGCTCAAGAACTTTTGACAGGAAAGGTAAGTGGGAAATAGGCCGGAAATTGTTAAGATTGTCAGCATCAAGGCCAGACTTTTTTAACATTGGGGTTACAGAAGCAATTTTAAAAGTGAGCGGCACAGAGCCAGTGTCAAGGGATGAGTTTATTATTGTTGTAACAGTCGGGATTATGGCATGAAGGCAGGATTTAAGTAGTGTGGTGGGGATGAGGTCCAGTACACAAGTAGTCGGCCTCATCTTACAAAGCAGGTTATTAACAAACGCAGATGTGACTGGTGAGAACTTAGAGAAGGAGCTGGATGGAGTGGGAAAACAGGGAGAGATATAAACAGATGATGTATTTATGTTAGTTGAATTATTTAGATCTTTAATTTTGTTACGGAAAAAGTGGAGGAATTCCTCACAGACTTCAGTAGAAGAGGTAGTTGGACCAGATGCGGGTTCGAGTAGTTTATTAACTACAGAGAACAAAACCCTTAACCAATCAGTCTTTACTGAATGTCAAAATGGATATAGCCTTGTTATAGGCCACGTGTACTTCTCACACTCATGACTCACACAAACGCAGGCAAACTAGCACTATTTTTTTCAGTAATGTGAAATTATAAACTCCTGTTTATGGAAGCCAGCATATCCACTTGGTCTCATGAGAGCCAGTTAAGAGAAACATGGGGTGGAAGACTAAGGATGCACCTTCCATTCCTTAATTCAGAATGTGGTAGAAGCCATAGGAAGATGCCTGGCCTTAATTTGACCTGTGTCCATAATGTTCTGCCCCACTAGACATTTTTAAACAAGAGCTCCTGACCCTTAGAAGCATAATCTTTAAGACTGGCACAACACACCAATTATGATCATCTTTCTTTGTTTCTTCGTTTTCATCCTCATTTCAATTAGGACATTAATTGAGGATTCTCTAGGGACCCCAACTCTTAATCTGTTTTGTTTACTTTATTTTTACTTGGAAGAAAGTCTTCGTCTCGGTCAGTTGGCAGAAATAGCAGCAGCGGAAAACACCCTTTTAAAGAGCACTGAGGTTGTGGGAACTCATTTTTGGGAACCATTTTGTATTGTTTCTACACCATAAAAATGGAAGTTTATCTTGCAGAATGCAGAGCTAGATTGTGAAAAGCAACAACTCAACCTGAGCTGCACAGCCCACTGCAATGTCATTTGATAATAATTTGCGATTGCATGTCCAACCAACATCTTTTTTCTTGTTGGGGCTGGAGTGTCACATTCTGCATCATTGTGGTCAGTGAGCACATGGATCTCCATTGCAAGTTTTGTTTTCCTAAACATATTTTCTCTCTGACTTCATACAATGCTATATGCATATAGAAAACCTGAATGGTTACTTCAGTACTCTAATACTGGTTACGACAGAGTTATTCAACTACACATTCACACCCCTAGTTAACTTCTGTCCCAGTCTTATGAGCAGGTTGGTTTGTCCACTGGACTACCTCAAAATACACAATTATACAGCCAACAGTCCCAGTAATAGACTGACCATGTCTCCAATCAGCATACATTTACAGCCCTAAAACATAATGTGACGTTGACTCACTTCAAGAATTCATTTAACATCCAAGGGTCACACTTGGGAAATATGGAAACAATTGAACTTACCACTTTTAAGGAGCACAGTATGTTGCTTTTTCTTTTGTTTTTTTTTAAACTTTTAAAAACCTTCAAACCTCACCCTCATTTTCCAGATCCATGGAACTTCAGATCTTTACAAGAATTTAACAAAGAAAGTACAGTAAAAACAACAATACATCATTTAATTTCCTAACCTGCTTAATCCAGACCAAGGTCACTGGGTTTGTGGGGGGTTGCAAGAGCCTAGCCCAGCTAGCATAGGGCACAAGGCAGAAACAAACCCTGCACAGGACACCAGACCATCACAGAACATTTATTTGTTTAGCACATTTTCATACAAAAGATGTAGCTCAAAGTTCTTTACAAGATGACAAAGAAAAAACTAACAAGAAAAGAAAAACAAGTTAGAAATTTTTAAAAAATAAAAAAGTTACATACTAAAAATATTAAGTAAGAATAAATTAGTATGTATTTATCTAATATAGTTATGCTAGTAACATAAACAAATAGTCATTACCTTGTTTTTAAATCTCTAAAGGTAAGTCCAATGTTATGGTCAGATGGTTTAGGAGGCAAAGGCACTATATACCAGATAGATAGATAGATAGATAGATAGATAGATAGATAGATAGATAGATAGATAGATAGATAGATAGATAGACAGATAGATAGATAGATAGATAGATAGATAGATAGATAGATAGATAGATAGATAGATAGATAGATAGATAGAAAACATGCTATATAATAGATAGATATGAAATGTACTATATAATAGGTAGATAGATAGATATGCTGCGGTGGGCTGGTGCCCTGCCCAGGGATTTGTTCCTGCCTTGCACCCTGTGCTGGCTGGGATTGGCTCCAGCAGACCCCCGTGACCCTGTGTTAGGATTCAGCGGGTTGGAAAATGACTGACTGACTAGATAGATATGAAACATACTATTTAATAGATAGATAGATAGATAGATAGATAGATAGATAGATAGATAGATAGATAGATAGATAGATAGATAGATAGATAGATAGATAGATAGATAGATAGATAGATAGATAGATAGATAGATAGATAGATAGATAGATAGATAGATAGATGGTATTTTTGTTACATTTTAAAGATAACTAAATTACTGTTAATTCCCTGGGACAGTTGTATCTGCTAAAAACTATTTAAGAACACTCACAGACGAAATATAAATGCACAATAAATATACATATAGAAAATAAAAGCATTGCACTTATGATAAATTGAACTCAGTTAACAGTACTTCACATGATAAAATGTAAAGTCTTGGTGATGTGGGTTGCCAGAAATGTAAAACTAGGGACCAATTCCTGGTTACCTCCATTGATTTTAAAGGGAGAGGTGTCATTAGAGTGTCATCTGAAATCAATAACGAGTTCTTGTGTTTTCTTAGTATTAAGTAACAGGTTGTTTTCTGATAACCATATTGACAATTTGCAGACTTTGTGCCTGTAGGCTGTTTTATCTCTATTTGAGATCAGGCCTTCATATGCAAATGTAATAATTGTATTTGTATGATTAGGTTAGCCAGACTGAGAATGGCCTGTAGCAGAGGTTGCCACCAGCAATAAAGATGTCAGGTTTGTAATTTATAGTACAAATAGGGTTAAACAGCCCTGGCTTAAAATATTGTGCGCTTTGGAGACAAAGCCTGCCCGTTTTAAAAAGTGGCAAAATTCTGCCCTCTGGTGGATAAAGTAAAGTTGGAAGTTGTATAACTTTGGACATTTTACAACCATTCTTTTTTAGTTACAATAAAATTTAAGAGAATAACGTAATGCTCCTTGTAAAAAATTTAGAAATAAATATAATCATTATGTCAGAAATATACAGTACAACACCATCCAAGACTTGTATTACCCACCTTTCTCAGTCTTCCTCCTCCTCCTCTCTAGAATACAGAAATACAAGAATATATACAGTTAGGTCCATAAATATTTGGGCAGAGACAACTTTTTTCTAATTTTGGTTCTGTACATTACCACAATGAATTTTAAATGAAACAACTCCGATGCAGTTGAAGTGCAGACTTTCAGCTTTAATTCAGTGGGGTGAACAAAACGATTGCATAAAAATGTGAGGCAACTAAAGCATTTTTTAACACAATCCCTTCATTTCAGGGGCTCAAAAGTAATTGGACAATTGACTCAAAGGCTATTCCATGGGCAGGTGTGGGCAAGTCTGTCGTTATGTCATTAACAATTAAGCAGATAAAAGGCCTGGAGTTGATTTGAGGTGTGGTGCTTGCATGTGGAAGATTTTGCTGTGAACAGACAACATGCGGTCAAAGGAGCTCTCCATGCAGGTGAAAGAAACCATCCTTAAGCTGCAAAACCAGAAAAAACCCATCTGAGAAATTTCTACAATATTACGAGTGGCAAAATCTACAGTTTGGTACATCCTGAGAAAGAAAGCAAGCACTGGTGAACTCAGCAACGCAAAAAGACCTGGACATCCACGGAAGACAACAGTTGTGGATGATCGCAGAATCATTTCCATGGTGAAGAGAAACCCCTTCACAACAGCCAACCAAGTGAACAACACTCTCCAGGGGGTAGGCATATCGATATCCAAGTCTACCATAAAGAGAAGACTGCATAAAAGTAAATACAGACGGTGCACTGCAAGGTGCAAGCCACTCATAAGCCTCAAGAATAGAAAGGCTAGATTGGACTTTGCTAAAGAACATCTAAAAAAGCCAGCACAGTTCTGGAAAAACATTCTTTGGACAGATGAAACCAAGATCAACCTCTACCAGAATGATGGCAAGAAAAAAGTATGGAGAAGGCTTGGAACAGCTCATTATCCAAAGCATACCATATCATCTGTAAAACACGGTGGAGGCAGTGTGATGGCTTGGGTGTGCACGGCTGCCAGTGGCACTGGGACACTAGTGTTTATTGATGATGTGACACAGGACAGAAGCAGCCGAATGAATTCTGAGATGTTCAGAGACGTACTGTCTGCTCAAATCCAGCTAAATGCAGTCAAATTGATTGGGCGGCGTTTCATGATACAGATGGACAATGACCCAAAACATGCAGCCAAAGCAACCCAGGAGTTTATTAAAGCAAAGAAGTGGAAAATTCTTGAATGGCCAAGTCAGTCACCTGATCTTAACCCAATTGAGCATGCATTACACTTGTTGAAGACTAAACTTCAGACAGAAAGGCCCACAAACAAACAGCAACTGAAAGCCACTGCAGTAAAGGCCTGGCAGAGCATTAGAAAGGAGGAAACCCAGCATCTGGTGATGTCCATGAGATCAAGACTTCAGGCTATCATTGCCAGCAAAGGGTTTTCAACCAAGTATTAGAAATGAACATTTTATTTCCAGTTATTTAATTTGTCCAATTACTTTTGAGCCCCTGAAATGAAGGGATTGTGTTAAAAAATGCTTTAGTTGCCTCACATTTTTATGCAGTCGTTTTGTTCACCCCACTGAATTAAAGCTGAAAGTCTGCACTTCAACTGCATCTGAGTTGTTTCATTTAAAATTCATTGTGGTAATGTACAGAACCAAAATTAGAAAAAAGTTGTCTCTGTCCAAATATTTATGGACCTAACTGTAGATCCCACGACTAGGATGAAAACCAGTCATGGGATCTATAATAAAGGTGTCGTTTTCGTCCTAGTGGTGGAACAGGGTGCATGGGAGTTTGCCCAACCAGTCTACATGTGTTTTGTGGACTTGGAAAAGGCGTTCGACCGTGTCCCTGTGGGGGATGCTTCAGGAGTATGGGGTACCAGACCCCATGATAAGGGCTGTTCGGTCCCTGTACAACCGGTGTCAGAGCTTGGTCCGCATTGCTGGCAGTAAGTCGAACCCATTTCCGGTGAGAGTTGGACTCTGCTAGGGCTGCCCTTTGTCACTGATTCTGTTCATAACTTTTATGAACTTAACTTTCCCTTAAAGATAAGATAAGGGTGAGAAGCTCAGCCATCTGGGAGGAGCTCAGAGTAGAGCCACTGCTCCTCCGCATCGAGAGGAGTCAGATGAGGTGGCTCGGGCATCTGATCAGAATGCCTCCTGAACACCTCCCTGGTAAGGTGTTCCGGGCACGTCTAGGAGGCCCCGGGGAAGACCCAGGACATGCTGGAGGGACTATGTCTCTCGGCTGGCCTGGGAACGCCTTGGGATTCTCCCGGAAGAGCTAGAAGAAGTGGCTGGGGAGAGGGAAGTCTGGGCATCTCTGCTGAAGCTGCTGCCCCCGCGACCCAATCTCGGATAAGCGGAAGAGAATGGATGGATGGATGGATGGATATAGATCCCATATGAAACAGTGACTACTCAGTTTCTCTTTCAAAATGTTTACAGTTAACTGACACTAATTTTAATTGTAATGTCATGAATCCTGGTTGAAGGTGGAGTAGATTATTAAACTGGGTGTACCAGTACCTAAGAACTAACTACCCTGGAGGGCTTCCACCTTGAGTTCAACAGCAGTCTTGCCTCAGTATTACCTGTCAAGAATAGTATTGAAGAGGATTGAGAAGTATTGTAAAGATATCTAACAAAGTGTGCTGGCTAAGAGGTAATTTGTAATAAATAATATGTGACAGAGCAGAGGAAATACCCACCACCAGTTATCAGAAGACCACATTTGGAAAATGCTCAAATCCATAGAGTGGGATTTACAAAATTGCGAACATAATAAGACGGAGGAGTAAACTGATACTTTGACAGCAGTTGGCATTTTCAATTTTGGATCACGTAATTTGCAGTACCTGATAAATGCAGGTAATTCACACAGCCTCCTAGACATTCAGTAAAGATCTGCATAAATTCACTGTCTGTTTTTATGTTTGATCAACTGAGGTGACCAAACAGTAACTTCTGCAAAACAAAGTTAAATTCTGTTGTAACAAAACACAAGAACAACGTCAAAGTTTGGGGATCCACCCCGTATATCGTAGAGTAGGTAGGCAATGAAATGAGGTCTTTACAGACTTGAGTCCAAAACAGAACTAAGAACAAAAAAAACGGCTGTCATATATATAGTTGGCAGAAAGGAAATGGCATCATGGAAAGTGGCATTCTGGAACCGGACGTGACATCAGCAGGGGATCTTGGGGCTCGGAACCAGAAGTGATGTTGTGGTAGTTTTCTGAAGACCGGAAGTGATCATTAATTTGAAGGTTCGTTGCTTGTTTTCCAGTAAGAGAGGAGAAACAGTTAGAGGGCAGCGCCAACTCCTGGTCTAGCAGGAACATGCAGTTATTTGAGCCCGTAAACTGCCTCCCGATCGCACATATGTGACACGATTAACCAACATAACTGGTCATTTTACCTTCATTGACAGGTTTTATGCTTTTTCAGCATGTCACAGTCCTCACCTTATTTCTAGACACTTTTATGAAAGCTGTTGAAGAGTTGTAATAAATAAATACAACAAGAAATGATAAAAGAGTTGGGATACTGTAAGACAAACCCCATATATTTGATGAAAATAACAAAGATGAATTTAAATCATTGCTGACATGTCTTTCCATACTCAAGTCCCCAATCAGACTGACTGAAGATAGTGGTGGAACCCATTAAAAGGAAGCCAAAGTGAAAAAGGTGTTCTCAGGGGTCTGGGATCTAGAAAGTGTGTCAGTTGTCGTCTTGTTGCCGGAATTAGATCTACTGAAGAGAAGTAAGGAGAACCATTAGACAACAGCATTAAGTAGGTAGTTGCAGGCAATTATTTCAACCACCTTCACTGCTGTGTTTGGCCCTGGTTTGAATCAGCACCCGAGCTTCCGCTATAAGCTCTCTTTTTATCTATGAGTCCGTGACCAAGTACAATTCTAATACTATCCTTAATTTTACTGATGACACCAATTGGTCTGATCAGAAAGGACGACAAGATGGCTTACAGAGAGGAGGTCAGACTCCAAGCAGAATGGTGCCAAAACTACAACCTCACCCTCAATGTTAGCAAAACTAAGGAACTGATCGCGGATTTCTGCAAACAGATAAGAGAGCATCGTCCCGGTTACATTGGAGGGGAGGCTGTGGAACAGGTTAGCAGCTTCAGGTTCTTTGGGGTGACACTCACTGATGACCTTAAAAGGTCAATTCACTTTGCAGCAGTAGTTAAGAAAGCCTAACAATGCCTTTACTTCCAGCCCGGATGTCACTTACAACCCTGTGCAGATTCTACAGGTGTGCCACCACAACCCATCCCCCAACACCCCCCAGCCCCCGCACAGGATGCATTACATGTTGGTACAGCAGCTGCTCAGTTCAGGATGGCAGAACTCTGCAGTGTGTGGTGAAAACAGCACAGCTGATCACAGGCACTCGGCTCCCTGCGATCCACACACTGCCTTAGGAAGGTAAACAGTATCAGGCGGGACTCCAACCATCCTGCACTGTCACTTTTCACCCTCCTCCAATCTGGTAAGCATCTAAAGTCCATCCAAATACGCATCTCCAGATTCAGGAGCAGTTTTTACCCAACTGAAATTAGACTCATGAACAATCAGTAATCTTGTCACCTCCACTGCTTCTACTACTACTGCTATCTTGCACATGTATTTGCTGTCCCTTTTTCTATATTGCAGCGGGCGGCTGGGTCCCATGCCCAGCCAGGGCGCCCCTTCTACATATGTTCCAGGGGAGCAGCCATGGGCATCTCACTACCTCCCATGGGACGCTTGGTCGCAGCCTCCCTGGCTGATGATGGTGCCTCAGTTTCCTGCAGGGTTTCATGGGAGATGGAGTTCTCCACAACCCCGTGGGGATCTAGGGTGGCCACCAGGGGGTGCTGCATGGAGCCAGGAACCCACCTGGACTTCTCTGCAGCCCCACCCGGAAGTGCAATTAGCCACAGGTGATCAAGCACCTGGAGCACTTCCGGCTGGGCTATAAAAAGGGCCAGCATCCACCACTAAGGAGCCAGAATCGGGAGGAGGAGGACGAGGTTGCCTGGGAGGAGTAGTGGTGCCAGAGGAAGGATTTGTTTGCTGCATTAAGTGCTTGTGGGACTGTGTTGGGCCTGTGGGACACGGGGAAGGCGTGCTCCACGGCTGAAGAGAAATAAAAAGTCTGGTTATTATACACGTGCCTCTGCGTCAGTCTGTGCCGGGTCGGGCGCTATATAGCGCCTTTTTACAATATATTCAATATTTATTTTGTTTCTGGTGTTTGTTTTCTGTCTGCAAGTAAGCATTTCACTGTACATGGTCCCTGTACTTGTATACATAACAATAATGAATTGAATCTAGCTCAGGTGCTTGGAAACGCATTGGCCGCTCCGGGCTGAAACGCCACTCCCAAAATTGTCCGGCTGACAGTTCTGAAGTAATACCATAGCGTGCTAGGATCTCAGGTTTCAGTTAGTCATAATCTCTAGAAGCCTGCTCATCGAGGCCGTAATAGGCCATCTCAGCCTCGCCCATCAAGAAAGGGGACAGTATGTGTGTCCATTCAATGTGTTCCCAGTGATGTCGGGCTGCAGTCTGCTTGAAGATGAGGAAGTACCCTGCCATATCCTCTTTAGGGTGAAGAGCACAAGTACCTGGGAAGCTTCACATGATCTCTTCTCATGGAGTACCATCTGGGTCAGTAGACGAGCCTCTGACTTGGCAAGTTGGGTCTGCTGATTTCCTACTTGAACCCGCAAAGTCTTCAATTCCTCTGTCAGGGCTGCCTCTGCCATAATCAGGTTGACCATTTCGGTCACCTCCAGTACTATTCTTGCCATCTACGCTACTTTAAGAAATAAACAGAAGAAGAGATGATAAAGAGTTGGGACACCTTAAGGCAATCCATGTAGATTTGGTGAAAATAACAAAAGTGGGCTTAAATCATTGACGAGACATGAGTCCCAAATCAGACTGACTCCAGATGGCAGTGGAACCCCTTAAGGAAGCCAAGGCGGAAGGGATGGGCTCAGGGGATTGAAACCCGGAAGTGATGTCAGATGTCTTCTCATTGCCAGTCGTCAGATCTGTTGAAGAGAAGGGAGGAGAAGCATTAGACAACATCTCCACCCCTCGACTCGGGGTAGAATTACTGTTCAATGAGCCCTGACATCTCCCAAACACACATGTGTGACAGATAGTTTTCAAATTTGTCAGGTTCCTACTCTTTAAACAAGATCTCCACATCATTGATTACACCCTTGCTCTTATTACTGTCAATATCATACTAGAAGTGCTCCCAGACAGGACCTTCTCATTTGTTACCAATTCTTTGCTGTGTGCCCATGTTCAAAAACATATTCTCTCAAGGCAGCTGACAACTGTCATTCTCTTCAGACTAAATAGTTATACTGTATACTGTAGTGCAGAGGTTCCCAAACTTTTTTGCCCCGTAGACCACTTACCAATTTTTTTGTTTTTCATAGACCCCCTGCCTGACTAATATTGAATTTTCCTAAACTTATTAACTTCAAATGTGTTTTTGGCAACTGACACAGTGCTGCTTACTTTCATAGGGTTTTTTGTAGAGTGGACAATTGTAAAAAAAGAAAAACGTGCAATTTTTATTCATACCTTTATTGAAAAGACACAAAATGCAAGTAAATATTTGGATTTGGAATGAAACAAATCAGAACCTAGTAAAATTCTTACATGTTGTGTCCGCTCACGTGGACCACCATTTACATCTCGTGCACCCCCAATTTTTTTTCTCACTGACATAGACCCCCTGCAAGTCAAAATCGACCCCTGGGGGTCCGTATAGACCACTTTGGGAAACAGTGCTGTAGTGTATACTCTACGCGGTGGTGTGCTGGGGAGGCAGCATTAAGAAGAAGGACGCCTCACGCCTGGACAAACTGGTGAGGAAGGCAGGCTCTATTGTTGGCATGGAGCTGGACAGCTTGACATCTGTGGCAGAGCGACGGGCGCTCAGCAGGCTCCTATCAATTATGGAGAATCCACTGCATCCACTAAACAGTATCATCTCCAGACAGAAGAGCAGCTTCAGCGACAGACTGCTGTCACTGTCCTGCTCCACTGACAGACTGAGGAGATCGTTCTTCCCCCAAACTATGCGACTCTTCAATTCCACCCGGGGGGGTAAACATTAACATTATTCAAAGTTATTGTCTGTTTTTACCTGCATTTTTATTACTCTTTAATTTAATATTGTTTTTTGTATCAGTATGCTGCTGCTGGAGTATGTGAATCAATCTATCTATCTATCTATCTATCTATCTATCTATCTATCTATCTATCTATCTATCTATCTATCTATCTATCTATCTATCTATCTATCTATCTATCTATCTATCTATCTATCTATCTATCTATCTATCTATCTCATTTAGCAAAACATGTGGGGCAGTAAAGGACCCCTGTATGGGCCAGGATGGCGTGGGCATAAATTTTCAGTTACAATATCTAGTAAGCACTACATACTATGATGCAAAATAATTATGCCAGCATTCTCTAAAGAAGTCCATCTCATTCAACAAAGCTGGAGATAACAGCCAAAGGCAACATCTGGCATTCTTCCCACGGCTCCTAAATGGCAGCCACAAGCAACAAATCTACACAGTTGACATGATCATAATATCATATTCAGATTATATCAACCAGGTGTCACATTTATGCGTCAGGGGGTCACCATCCAAGTTCCTCCCAGGTGTGTAATATCACCGTGGGCCGAGAGGGGATGCTACCACTAACTGAGTTGTCTTCCTTTTCCCCCATAGTGCTGAGAAACTGCTCAGTGTGGTCAACTGCCTACACCCCTACTAGTCCCTGAGCCACTAAATCACAACTGCTGACAATAAGGTGTCACTTAATGACCGAGCAGCCGGTAAGACAGAGCTCCTCTACCATGTCTTAATTTATAATAATAAAGAGCATCAGTTTACTTTCTTCTTGCCCAAAATGAGCACTCACATCAAACACCTCACTTGTTTTCATCTCCATTAGCAAAACACCATGCCATTTTACAGTTTCTCGAAACACAGAATATGTTGCTGAATCACTGTCACAAGATCAAGGTTATTTTCCCATGGGATTTAAAAGATGCATAATGTAAATATGCAAAATATTATGAATCCTGCTTTGTGTTTTGGCTTTCCCATGAATGCACTGCACTCTGGCTTATAGAAATATTCTAGACAAAACTGTACTGAAACTGTAATCAAACAGTACTGTATTTCTCTATCTGTTTAAGGTTTGGTGATCTGCATGTGAGAGTTGCATTGGACATGACAGATTACAGTATTCGTTAATCCATCTATCCTCTAAACCCACTTATCCAGGGCAGGGGCAGCTGGAAGCAATCCTAGAATGCAAGAGATGTGGGCAGGAACAACCCCTGGACAGAGTGCCAGCCCATCGCAGGGTGAACACACACACACACAAAACCGGGGATGATTTAACATAGTCATTTTACTTAACCTTCATGTCTTTGGACTGGGAGGATACCTGGGCAAACCCATGCGGACCCATGTGCCAACTCCACCTATGGTGCATCTGGGACACAACCCGTAGACTCCTTACTAGAGGCAGCAGCGCTACCACAGCATCACTGTGTGCCTAATTCATTGATTAACATACTGTATTTACAATAACTGTGGTCTTAATAACTGAGGAAGAAATACACTTTATTTCACATTTATTTTAGTAATATTGCGCACCTGTGGTGATGGCAGGTCCCTTGGTCACTCCAAATGTTAGCAATGCCACAAGTTCACATTCACTAAAGTTTCTTTTTCTGTGTTTTCCCATGGTTTGAAAGTAAAGATGTCACTCAGGAACATGGGCAAATTTATATGGTGACTAGTTGATTACCCA
Source organism: Erpetoichthys calabaricus (assembly GCF_900747795.2). Classification (NCBI taxonomy): domain Eukaryota; kingdom Metazoa; phylum Chordata; class Cladistia; order Polypteriformes; family Polypteridae; genus Erpetoichthys; species Erpetoichthys calabaricus. Next base: position 276,257,729 of record NC_041396.2, on the reverse strand, counting down.
GTGGCTTCATTCACTGAGTGCAAGGGAAAAAAATAAAATGTAGTCTATAAGTTATTAAACAGTAAAACATTAACATTTTAAGAAGTAAAAATACATTGAGCACTACTGGAGTGGTTTCGGGTAAACAATATTTTAACGGCGGTATAACACAACAGGTAAGTAGTACTAACAGCAGCTAAAATGTATTTGGATCTTCTCTCGGTAGTAGATCCCTTTTGAAAGGCACTATACAACCGCTGTGGTATAGAAATTACATTTTCTATGTGAACGTCCAAATTACATTCCGCGCCTCCCAGTGTCCACTTTGTTCTCACGACCCCTCACCGCTGAAGGCGGTCTCGTCTTCACATTGTTTAAAGCGCGGCGCAGTTAAAAAGTAGAAAGACGCAAAGCTGTTTTCCTCATCTCTTCTACTATCAAGTACTGCCAATTAAAAAAAAGTTACAATTTGTCAGTTTCCGCGACCATCACGTGGACAAATAAATAAAACTTCTCTGTCAGAACGCGCCTGGTGATTGGTTCCTGTATTATAATATGTTCTGTGGTTCCACGTAATTTCCATATCACGTGGTCATACGTAATTTCCGTTTCATATGTAATTTCCATATCGCGTGGTCATACGTAATTTCCGTTTCAAACGTAATTTCCATATCGCGTGGTCATACGTAATTTCTGTTTCATATGTAATTTCCATATCGCGTGGTCATACGTAATTTCCGTTTCATACGTAATTTCCATATCGCGTGGTCATACGTAATTTCCGTTTCAAACGCAAGAAGAATTTTATATATATAGATTAAGTCATCAGGTCAGGTCAGGTTGGGGAGCATGCACTGGTTCAACACATTGCCACACCCACTACACAACAAAACACTTCAGGATCCCGGTTGGCAACCCCCCAGTTAAACATGCGGTCCAGTCCAACCCTCCAGAAATGACCATCTGTCTGCTGCAGCCAGGTGTTACATGGACACCCCCTTGGCCTGATCCATCCACTTAGGTCCTTAACAATGAGGATACTACGAACCGGAACACCATTGGGGAATCGTGTCACATGGCCCAGACGTATGGGGACTGACACAACCATCATAGCCAACCCTGGTAGTGCCAATGGTTGAACATTGATTACGTCATGAATATTCAAAAAGGGTGTTTTTTTAAGCCATACATGGTTACTGAAAAGAGGTGATGGGGAGTGGCTGAAAGCAAATGCACAAGCACAGAGTTTTAAGCTGACTTGAAATTTATAAAGGCACTTGATGTGGGGCCTGATGTATAAACATACTGTTTTATAAGTGCAATTTTTTTGTGCATATGCTGTTCTTGCCTTTCCAATGTAAGCAAATTAGGAGAATCTATGCATGGCTTTATAAATGATGCCTCAGGAGGTGAAGCAACCTGTGACAATGAAAAATACATGAGTAATGAAATAATAGAACTAATAATAAAAACAGTCAAGTCACAGTGCAGCCACCTGTGATGCATGAATGAAGGCAGGTGCCCCAGCTTTTCCTACTGCGATGAATCCTTTGGGATAAAGCCTGGAATCAATGACGAATGACTTAATGACATTCATGGTAGGTAAAATGTCCAGTGGGGGTTAGGCAGGCCTTTTGGCCTTGGAGACCCTGCAGATTTTTTTTTCTGGAATCAGTTCATGTAGCTTAAGTAGAAAACTTTGACATCCTTGAAAAATTATCTGGACGAGTTATTGGGACAATTAGCTATTGGCATGAGGGACTGACTTGTTCGTCAAACTTCTTAAGTATTTTCGTCAAACTTCTTAAGTATTTTTATATTTGTATGCTGTTGGTGTCGGGCTGCATCAGTAGTGTGCATGTCCAAAAGGAGAAAATAGATAAGGGTTATCATCCCTGTACTGAGAAATTTGAAAAACTGTTAGCAACACAAGACTTCAGCTATAAGACCTTATAAACTGAGTCAAATGTACAAGAAGGTAAGTAGCATGAAAATTCTTTAGTCACTGCTTACACATCTTGTGATTTTTATCATTTGACAATTACTTGACAAAAAAATTAATTCTAATTAAATTATTGTTATTCCTTGGCCTGTGCTTTATGTTCAGCTGTTTTGAACATGCATTCTGTGAAAAACTATTTAACAATACATTTAATAGTATTTATGATAACATGTTCTACAGAACATTTTCTCATATGCATGAATTTTGCCTTTTTGCTGTGCATGGGTATGTACGTTGTATAAAGTTTTTAAACTGAAGAATTTAATTTGAGTAAACTTAAATGGACACCCGATCCCTAGAGTTCATGTATCGTCATTTAACACTAAGCCGGTGTAGTGAAAAATTCTACGCCCTGTAAAAAAAAAAACCAAACTAATATTGCTTGGAGTTTAGAAACAGAACAAACATCTACTTGGGAAACTGTTGCGCCCTCTGTAGCTCTGCACAAAACAAGCTAAGTTGCCAGTAGTATTTGTATACTATAAAAATAACGTACACTCCACCGCCTTCTCCTCGCCCCGTTGCCAATTGTAGCATTAGCACCTGCAATCAAACTGAGTCTGACACGCTATCGTAAAGTAGTTTACCTGTGACATCATTTGTCCATTTTGACCTTCTGCCGTCAAGCGCGGCGATTGCCATAACTGTCACTAGGGCAACGAAAGGTAATTGTCGCAAATTCATAAAAGTGTCGCGAAGGGGGCGGTGGGGCGAAGATGGCGGCTGAGCTGCATTCGCGCAGCGGTAAGCTAATCGGTCTCTCAAACTCAAATCGGACTGCCCAACGGAACCAGCCGATCCAGGAGTTTAACCATGGGCTAGTGTTGAGCCGGGAGCCACTGCGGGACCGAGATGTCTTTACGGTTCGAATTGACAAGAAGGTAAACACGGGGCAGGGGACAGAGGGAGGGGAACCGAGCCAAAGCGGGTGGGAATGGAGACGCGGGAGACCATGGGCAAGAGGTGAGCTTGTGAGGGGTGCGTAGCATGGGCCTGAAGGGACAGTCGAAGCCGAAAACGGCGAAGGCTGGGCACGGGACAGAACATCACGTAAAGCCAAGTTGCAGTGCGCATAAAGAGACAGGTGCTGAATTGAGAAAGTCACCATCCTGCCTTTACACGCTGCCTGTACAGCTTTGATACGCGTGCAAGGGGGTGCGAAGCTAATAAAGTAGATGTACTGGAAACGTGGAATCCAACCCAAGTATGCTTTACAAATGAACAAACAGATCTGTGGAAGTGAATCGGGTTGTCGCACCCAGTTGTTACGGGAAACAAAGCCTCATTTGACTGGGTTAAATTCATTTTTGCAAGTGTAGACGAATTTCTTCATCTTGACGGGCTTTGAGCAAGAAAGACCACCCTTTTGTTGAAGCAGACTTACCCATTTAATAGGTCTTTATTATATACTGAATTTTTGCTAATCCCCCTGTCCCCAGCACACTTTAAATTTACTGCACAATACAATTGTTGCGTAAAATGCTCATTTATGTATTACTTTATTGTGAATATAGAACATTAAGCTAATGTTCGAAAAGAAACAATGTGTAAGAAGTTGTTGAACTGAAAGAACCAAGTATGCAGTGCCCTAATCGTCAATTTTGGATTATGAAAGTAAAGATGAAGTTCTTTTAAGAAATCCACACATTTTGATTTGAGAGAGTCTTGAGTAAAAGTTCTGAGTATCATCAGTTATTATGGCCATCCTTAAGGAGATATTTGGACTTTATTCTGCTCAGTTTTCTTTTAGCAGGGAATGCTAAGGTAAAATTCAAAGTAGCACTATATCAAGTGTAATGGTTATGAGAATTGGTATCTTTCTGGATCTGCACAAGGATAAGAAGTTCAGGTTCAAATTTATCAGAATAAGAATTCACTTTATTGGCCAGGTACACTAACATGTACTAAGAATGTCTCTTGGTAGTTTTGATGCATTATGGGAGGACAGCACGAAATACAAAAAGAAACAATATAATGCTGCATACAAGGGCAATGCAAATATAATGAAACAAAACTGAAATATGATAAAATCTGAAGGAGAATAAATTGCAAGGTGTGTAGAGATACAGAGTAGAAACTCAGATCTGGTTTGTCAGAATAACTACACATGGGGAAAAAAAACTTTTTCTGAGAGTGTTTTATTTTTTCACCACACCCCTTATTGTCATGTGTTCAAAAGGTCAGATTCTGTTGGTCCCATTTTATGGGTTTCTTTTTATAAGGACCATTTTAGTCATCTAAAGTAATTCCGAAATATATGTACTGGGAAAAATAATAAAATAAGGACCGATTGCCTTTTAACAAACAATCTTGTAAATATGTGTACTGTAACGACTATATAGTAAAAAAAATTGAAACAACATTGACAAATCATCTTCCTACTATATATTATTAAATTCTAAGATTTGTATGTCCAGTTTCTCTTAGCAATCTGAGTGGTTAGTTTGGCTTTGGTGATACGATCGAACGAGGAAGTGTGAGTGTGAGACACACATGGAGGAGTAAAGGCATACTGAGGAGTGTCACTTTCAAGGACGGCAAGTATAAAACTGGACAGGGGGTGAGAGGCACATTAAAAACAAGGTTATTAGTCTGAGAAGCAGACTCTATATGAACATGGTGAAGAGGTGATCACACACATGTAGATACAGAAGAAAGGTACACATAGAACAAGGGATAGCAAATATTTTGTAACTATTTTATTTCCTCTCTTCAGGTACCGTGGCTAGTAAAAAAAATAAGTATGCAAAGAGCTATTCTTCCCAATTTCTCGATTTCCCTTTTGGAAAAAAAAATTAACAAGCAAGTCCAACTAGACTTTAAATAATGCATTGTAAAATATCTTTGTGAACATACAGAAAGTATAAAAAGAAAAACTAAATAAAATGTACATCTACATTGACTGAATACTTCCTCAGTAGAGGCTATCAAAGCAAGCTCTGCAGTACAGGCTACACTTCTCACATTACTGAAATGATCTCGAGGGCATACGTTTCAGTTTTCAAAATCCTCTTTCTACAGAAATTGATGTTGGTGGGCAATTTTTTAAAAAGATATTCGAATGAAGAAATAACCTTATTTGTACCAAATAAAACATCTTCCATTCTAGTGCTTTCTAAAATTTGAGAGGTGTAGCATTTTAGCACACATGGATTAAAAGATACAAATATAGTCGTTTTTGTTCCTTAATAATTACTTTATACTTAAAAATTCTCTGCTACTTTTGTAAAAACTCTGTGATGCCACCTTTCTCTTGGTGCCCAATGCATGTGTTTATTTTGCTTAATGGTTAATGCAAGGCTAACTTATTTACTCCCTATATATAAAATCCTAAGCTAAAAGTGAAACAATTTTATGTGAGTTTTTATGTCACTTTTTTGTCATGCTTTAATTTGGGCTTATTTGAAAGCCTACATATATATGTTTGGTATCATTCTTTTCAGAATTTCTCAAACTTTAATGTAATGTTGTTAGATTTTCAGATTCTAATTCAGTTTTTAAATTATAAACTAAAATATATCTAGAACTCACATCTCGCGAGACGAGAGTTTATGCCAAGAGATTTAACCATGCCCGGGGCCGGAAATAAAAGACAAAGAGCAGGAAAGCTGCTTCACAGGCTTTTAAATGTTCGAAGCCCCACATGAGATGGAGATCACACGGCATGGCAGCAGCAGCAAGCCAGCAGCTGATCGAGCAAAAAGGAGGATAAAAAAAGAAACTGAATTTGTTTCCCATTGTATGACCGTTTAAGAGGGGGTTTTGGAGGAGTGACTGCATCTCCTTGGGGTGTGTTCAGCCCCCCTCTTCACAACGCGAGCGGCAGAGACGCGAAGTGGCTGGCGCATAGCACAGGCCAGGGGAGTTGGTGAGCAAAGTGAGCAGGGGGCGAACCCCCTAATTATTAATATAATTGACTGTGGAAAGTATCTGCATGCCTACATTAAATCAGATTACAAACTTATTTTCTTTTGGCATCACAGAATAACTGTTATTGGCTGAATAATACTTTATTTTCTAAATTGTTCGTATCTGCATAGTTGCTGTCATTTAACATTTGTAAAATGCATGTATGAGCATTTTTCAGAAAAGACATTAAATGTGCAATAGCTGCACATGAGTTTGTACTGACCCCTTCAAAAATTAATAGTTTTGAGGGAAAAAATTTGTCATCATATCGTACAGCATACAAAATGTACTGCAACTGTCCGAGGTACACTGGAGGAAGGACTGACAAACAGCTGTTTAATAGTCCTTGAAAGGACTGTTTATTGTCCCCTTAAGAAAGGACCCTGATCAACTCCCGCTGTTAACTTCTTTAGCAGCTGCCTCCTTTCCTTTGTGGGATCATAGTAAGACCATCCGAACTGCTGTGCTGTTCAAAGCACCTCCTTTTAAGCTCCATCAGTGTGCCTGGCATCACAGTATAACAAGTTGAAGCCTGTGTGGACTGTCATCTCCACAGTTGTACCATCATATGCAGAGCTGTCAGAAGGACAAATAACAAAGGTGTTTTCCTGATGTGTTCAGCTGCAGGAAAAATAATGTACAAGAGTTTCTACCAGTTAAAAAAAGTTCAACTGAGGCTTCATTTACCTGTGTGCTGTGCAGCACTAACCAGCAGTAACTGTTGCCTACCAGGGTCCAATTTTGAGATTTTGATGTATATTTTCCTGTAGCCTTGCTTATGCTTACAAATCTGCTTTATCTTTTGTCATTGAAACACTTTTTTAAATCTGCTTATGCCTTGCAGAGGTCCAAGGGATCTAGAGCCAAATACTAAGGAGAAGTAGCATACACAGTATTCAAGTGAATTTTTGAGTAATTGTTTCCTAATATCATGGTCTGCTGAAGACTTTCACAATAGAATAGTTCCCTAATACTAGGTAAATACCCTCAAAATCATTACCAGGGCTCTTAAAAATGTTTGAAGCTCTCTCTCGTGCTTTGCTAAATCTGATCAGCTTACTACACAGATGATCTGTGAGTTAGTAGTCACTAGAATATCTTGCAAAAACTTGCATTTTAAATTAAAAATCCAGCCCATCCTCAGACTTTATCAAGGGATTGTTTATGTAACATGAATTGACTAAAGTCAGCCACTCAGGAGCATAATATTTTTGAAATTAAAGTAGGAAATGTATTGATAGACTGCTGAATACCTAGTTGAACTGCTACATAGAGCATTGTGGAATGTTTCTATATATTAATGGTACATTAATATTAATGCCAAATAATATGTGGCATTTCCCTGTCATGATATTTACAGCAGCAAACAAACATTAAATATTACATTTTGACCAAAACAAACTTTTTACCCATTGTGACTGAGTAAACAGACCGATCCGAGGATGGCAGAAGAAAGGTTGGGGTGTGAACCAACAACCCTGTTTAATGTGAAGGGAGAAAAAAAAGTGTGCCCTTGATATTCTATTTGGTGGGCTTTCTTAATCTGTAGTATGGCACTTCGGTGGGAGCTCTGTCTCCATTTAGGGCCTGGTCTAAACTGAACCTACTTCCGGGGACTACCTGTTTAAGTGTTTATGGTGTCCCTTGTGGGCGGGGATAGTCGTCATCGTCTGACACCTCATTGGAATTGTGGTGGAGAAAGAAGTGGTTAGCGCCTGCACCCCAATTGTCCGAAGGTGGTACTGTTTACCATCTCACAGCCTGGAAGGTGCTCCCCTGGAACGCATGCGTGTCACCATGTAAATGTTACATTTTGCTATTGCAGTACATAATTCATTACATTTATATAGCGCTTTTCTCAGTACTCAAAGCGCTATCCACACAGGGAGAAACCGGGAAGCGAACCCACAATCTTCCACAGTCTCCTTACTGCAAAGCAGCAGCACTACCACTGAGCCACCTGTGAGGACATATCAATAAACTGTGGAAAAACACATAAAGACATACTTTGCAGTTGTAAAAAATTCCATTTAAATGTAACCTTGTGAAAAAGATACAGTGATGTTATCTCTATGGATAATAGAACATACTGTTAGCTAAGAGAACTGAATTAATATTCTTACAGTCACTAATCGTGTAAACCACAGAGAGAGGAAATATATGCAGACTTCCCCCTCCTTTGCGAATCACCTTTGTAAAGTGAAGGTGATCAGAAATTTCCTGTCATTTAACCAGAAACGTAAGTCACTGGTGTATGCGAAACACTACTGGGAGTTTGATTTGAACCATGTTCTATGGTCAGACAAAGCAAAAATTCAGCCTTTTAGCAGAAAACAATCAAGATGGGATTGGCGTAAAAAGAAGGATGGCTATACAGAATATACTGTGATCCTTGATGTCAAGCGTGGTGGAGGATATGTGATTATGTGGTCCCGTTTTTCCTCTAAAGGCCCTGGGAACCCTTTTGGGGTAAATGGCATAATGGAAATTTAAATGTCTGCCTCTGCCAAGAAGCTGAAACTGGGTCTTCATTAGATCTTCCTGCATGACAGGGATACAAAATATATGTCTAAATCAACACAGAAATGATTATAAAGGATCACACAATCAAGCTTCTGCCATGGCCATCTCAGTCCCCAGACCTAAACCCCATTGATTCAACTACACATGTACTTTGTCAGCATGCCCATGTCGATCAAACACAGGAAGCTCTGCAGTTTACTTGGGACTTTACGCTGTAGGAATATACCTAAATAAATCAAGGTAAATAACATTCAATCTGGCTTTTATATAAGTAACATATGAATGTTTTTATATAAAGACCATCACAAAACATAATCACAAACTGGGCTTTGCACGATACATTGGAAAGTTTGTAAGCCCTGCTTTTTCTTTGAAGGACATGTGTGGTTCAGACTGACTGGTAGGATGATGCCCGACCTGTTGCTGCATCTAAACAGTGCCATCTTTTGCCTTTGTGCCTGGTGCAGCTGCGTTGTTCTTATATGTAGGTGGACGTTTCTTGCCGGGAGGGCTTCTGTTCTCTTTCTACGATGTAGAACCCTCATTATCATCTGAGTTCACCTCTGTAATAGGATGTCTTTATTTGAAAACAGCAGTGTCAGATCGGAGGGAGCCTGAACACGACTGACAGAATAAAACTGAATAAAATAAAAAAAGCTAACCTTTACAAGTACCATATTTTCACACCAGCTGTTACAGACTCAAATCAAATGTATGTTTTTATTGTATAATAGTAACAATAAGAGCAGCTCACTACTCAAAATGTTTATTTTGTGACGCGACAAAGCTCGAACCTGCGACCTGTGATTATAAGTCAACAGTTCTTAGGGCTCGTTTATACTTCACGCTTAGAATGCGTACACACACGCATCATGGCTGCCACGTGTTCCCAGCATTCATTTAACGTGTCCTCTGAGCAGGTCCTCAGAAATTAACGCGATGCGTGCGCGAGTTAGTCCCAGCAAAAAGTCGGGGGGCGCAGTGTGATAAAAGTTGGAATGTGACATCAGAGTCTGTTTACTATCTACATGAGACAGAAAGCCGCAGTGCGGATCCTACAGGATCGATGTACTTGCTTCGATGTTTGATGAATGGTTCGATGTGGTGAAGCAAAATGGTGACATACAAATTCTGTTGTGGTGCTTTTATATTCAAGCGTCGCATATTCCCCATCGGAATGACACGATACATTTTAAAAGTCTCACATACCATCTTCTTTGTTGTCTTTTTTTTTTTTTGCACCTTCACAACTGCAACATAATGTACAGCACTATATTTGAGCCACAGAGAAAAAAATTAAGGACACAGTGAAAAGGCTTTAGTCTCGAAATGTCCACTTTAATCTCGTAGTTTACTTTATCATTAAAGTAGACCGTCGTAAACAGAGTTGTTAATCGCTACGTGCTTCTGGGGCTTCCTCCTGACCTAACAGCAGCAGTAAGCAGCAATAGATCACCATACAGAACACATTAAATGTAGGATATTCCAGCTCGCTACACATTAAGAATCCTTAGATTTATACTTGAAACCACTTTCATGATGAAATGCATTAAAAGTATGTATGTTACATTTTACAGATAAATCGTTAATTTCATTTGAATAATGAATACTGTTAATAATTACACACAATAGGTGACATGGTGGCAGAGCGGTGTTCCCTGCCTGGAGTTTGCATGTTTTCCTGCTGGGTTTCCACATTGTGGTCAGTTTTCCATCCAAAGACATGAAGGTTTTGAGATTTGGTGAAGCTACAATGACGTCAGTGTATGTGAGTGCTTGTAATCACCTTGCGGTGTGCTGATGTCCCGTCCAGGGATTGTTTCTGCCTCGTGCCCAATGCTGGCTGGAATGGGCGCGTCTTTGGACTGATGGATTTAATCATTAAACATCCTTTTCAGAGATATTGTGGCAAGGTGTTCTCGGAATTTAATGGATGTTTCAGACAGCTCACAACACAGCGAAGCCACGCGCGCAAGTATAAACAGGAAAATGCTAGCGTAGCAGGAGCGTCTGCTGGAGCATGCGTTGCGTCGAGTGAAGTATAAACCTGGCCTTACTGCAGAGCAGTCGTGACACCAAAGTACGCTAACCTGATTTCTTTTCCTTTGGTTATGGTCTTGAATAAAAGCGTACTTGTTCTGTTATACTTTTGTGAAAGTGCTTATTTGATATTTGGACTTCAGTCTTCACACATTATACACCTCATGTCAAAAGTTTGTCGTTAGTACTAAAACATGAAAAAAGTTTGTTTTTTAGGTATGTGTTCAACATTTCTGTCATGCTACACTTACATAGATCTTTGTAGACACAGAACACTCATGAAATGCATGTGTTCCAAGTGATATGTTGTTTATCCTGTACAGCTGTAGGTACCTCACTCCCAGATTAACAAGGTTTGAGCTGGGAGAGTTTTTTGCTGTTTCTTCAGCGGTGGGAGGATGGGATAGCAGGCTGCTTGCACTTATCGACACATTAAACAAAACAAAAGACGCTGACGTAGAGGTGCGAATGGATTTAAGGTGGACTGGGTTTATGAGTGTTTTCATAGGCTTTGGTAATTCTAGTGTTAAGGTCTGGGAAGTTTCTTAGCCAGGGACCCAAAATTGTGATGTTTTATTCCCCGAGTCACTTAGTTATCACTTTTTTCTTATGGCCCGGTGCCCCATCATCCTGGAATAGTCGTGGTTTGTCACCAAACTGTACTTGGGTGGTTGGGATAAGTTGCTCTCGGAGGATATTTTGGTACTATTCTTTATTCATGGCTGTGTTCTTAGGCATAATTGTGAGTGAGCCCACTCCCTTGGCTGAGAAGCAACCCCACACATCAATGTTCTCAGGATGCTTTACTGTTGGCAAGACACAAGACTGATGGTAGTGCTCACCTTTTCTTCTCCAGACAATCAAGGGGATTCATCAGAGAAAATGACTTTACATCAGTCCTCAGCAGTCCAATCCCTGTACCTTTTGCAGAATATCAGTCAGTCCCTGATGTTCTTCTTGGAGAGAAGTGGCTTCTTTGCTGCCCTTCTTGACACCAGGCTGGACTTTCTTGGGCACCCTGAAGCCTTCTTCACAACAGCAGTTGAAATGTTTTTTTTTGGGGGGGGGTTAAGTTCATTTTCATGGCAAAAAAGGACTTTGCAATTAATTGCAATTCACATGATCACTCTTCATAACATTCTGGAGTATATGCAAATTGCCATCATAAAAACTGAGGTAGCAAACTTTTTGAAAATTAATATTTGTGTCATTCTCAAAACTTTTGGCAATGACTGTAGACTGCCATACATTGGCCTGCATGATAGTTATTGAGCAGGAAAATCATTGAATGTTCACATTGGTGTACACCTCTCATGCAGGTGAATTTAGAGTCAACAGTTACCCTTATATGTGTAACTTTGAGGTGAAGACCGTATACAGCAAACATAACAAAAAATGTATAAAGTATTTACTGGCCAGTGAATAAAGCTAGGACATCTTGCAGTAGCAGCATTCTGGCTTGAATTTTTTTATTATTTATTAGGGATGCATAATAGCATTCCTGCATATAACGTAATAGTCAGATTTGAGAGGATTGATATCAATGCCAAAAGTGCTTTGTTAAATATAGCGTTTCTCAATTCAAGAAAGGTTTTTTTTGTGTGAAACAGTACATATACAGTACGTGTTATTACATTTACTTAATATTCTCCCTGGCTATTCATGCGTTGAGTTACAGCAGAATTCAATTTGCTAAGAGAGAGCTTTCTTTTAACTTTATTACATATGACAATGCAAAGTTCCATCAAATGTCTTTAGGGGTGTGCATCCATAGCTGACTTCTGTTTCCACTTTCAGTCCATTTTATTTTTCAGTATGGTTTCTTTTGTGTCAGGCGTGCTATTTGATTTTAAAATATTTTCGTGTAAATAGTATTAAGTGACAAATGATGAGTTATTAATGTCTTTCATGCTTTAGTTTGCAGTGAATAGAGAGATTAAAGTGTACTTTATGCATTGTTACAGCATCCTATTCCTATCAACTGTAGTTAAACTTTAAACAACTATAAAGAATATACAAACTGTAAACAGTAAAATGCCCTTAAGCAATTCAAGATTTATCTCCCATGGTTATTGCATCCTAAATCATAATATTAATTGCTTGGTCTCATCTAATCTCAGCTCGTTTCATCATCTGAAACCCCTTTTTTGGTGAGGGTCATTTTGTCAGCATTCTAAGCAGGTGAGCTGAGATTTCCATGTTCCAGCTCTTTCCTGGTGTTTCCAAACCAGATTTAATCCCTCCAGCATATCCTGGGTCTGCCACAGTGTTTCCACCTAGTCGGTGGTTAGAGTGGGCCTGGTGTCATTATACAGTTGTGTTATTGTTTGAGTGGTGCTGCAGTTTTATTCTTGTAAAGAAACTATTAAACTTACTACAGAGAAGGAGGTGTAGCCAATATGACCTAAAGAATCTTTTGTTGAGAGGGCCCTGGCTTCAGGACACAGGGTGGGGCATGACCAGGCTCTGATATATGTAGAATTGGATTTTACAAGTGTTACTATACAAAACTAGGTGTTCGCTGATTGACATGAAATAGGACACCAGATTATTAGCATTTAATGAGACCTATGCCTTTATTCTTGGGCAATAGGGGACCTTCTCATATTTACTGCAGCAGTGGTACTTGAAAAATCTGGAAAAGGATCTCATACTAGGTTAACTTGATGCCATACCAAATTTGCATAATCCAGCACATATCACAGCTGAGTTGTTTTTTTTTTTCTTGTTGCATTGCCGATTTTATTTATGTAGTTTAATTTGTTGTGTTCTGAATTCTGTTGCATTGCAGGCTTAATCAAATAAGTTTTTTTTTTTTTACTTTTTTTAAGGATTTTAGAACAATTTTAATGTGAAGAGTCCATTTTTATTTAGTTGAAATACAGTGATCCCTCGCTATATCGCGCTTCGCCTTTCGCGGCTTCACTCTATCGCGGATTTTATATGTAAGCATATTTAAATATATATCGCGGATTTTTTGCTGTTTCGCGGATTTCTGAAGACAATGGGTCTTTTAATTTCTGGTACATGCTTCCTCAGTTGGTTTGCCCAGTTGATTTCATACAAGGGACGCTATTGGCAGATGGCTGAGAAGCTACCCAACTTACTTTTCTTTCTCTCTCTCTTGCGCTGACTATCTGTGATCCTGACGTAGGGGGTGTGAGAAGGGGGGCTGTTCGCACACCTAGACGATACGGACGCTCGTCTAAAAATGCTGAAAGATTATCTTCACGTTGCTACCTTCTGTGTGCAGCTTTTAAGTATGCTGCACGGTGCTTCGCATACTTAAAAGCTCAAAGGGCACGTATTGATTTTTGACTTTGTATCTCTCTCTCTCTCTCTCCCTCCCTCCCTCCCTCCCTGCTCCTGACGGAGTGGGTGTGAGCTGCTGCCTTCAACAGCTTTGTGCCGCGGTGCTTCGCATACTTAAAGCCAAACAGCTCTATTGATTTGTTTGCTTTACTCTCTGTTTCCTTTGAAGAGGAAGATATGTTTGCATTCTTTTAATTGTGAGACAGAACTGTCATCTCTGTCTTGTCATGGAGCACAGTTTAAACTTTTGAAAAAGAGACAAATGTTTGTTTGCAGTGTTTGAATAACGTTCCTGTCTCTCTACAACCTCCTGTGTTTCTGCGCAAATCTGTGACCCAAGCATGATAATATAAAAATAACCATATAAACATATGGTTTCTACTTCGCGGATTTTCTTATTTCGCGGGTGGCTCTGGAACGCAACCCCCGCGATGGAGGAGGGATTACTGTACCTGAATATGCCATGCCGAGCATCACAAAAACAGGAATGCAGAGCTGCATGCTTGTGGTATACCAAATTGAACAGCCACTCAAAATCATTTTATAATTTAATTGATTCAGGTGGGCATTCCTGTTTTGCACCATCATCCATTTAATTAAAGCACTTTGTAGTGGATTTATTTAAACTGTAGTATTAATACTAGAATTACCAAAGCCTATGAAAAAACTCATAATTCTGACTCACCTTTTGGGATTGATACAAAAATAACACAAATTGGGAAATAAGCATTAACTTAATTACAGGAAGAGTCCAATTAAAATAAGATATTTGGTTAGGACAAAAACCTGCATGCATGTTGGTGGGGCAGGACATAATTTGAGAATCAGTGTGGTTCATGACTAGCAAAGGTAGTTACACAAAATATGCTGTTTTAAGATTTCACAAAAACTCAATTAACACTAGAATTACCAAAGCTTTTTTATCCCTCCAGATCAGAGAATTTCCAGTTCCATTGTCTCAAAACACCAGTAACATCTATAGTTATTCCTAGTTTTAAATAAAAACTAACAGCATCAGATTGGGGTTTTGTATCGTGATCGTGACTGAGAGTATAAAAGTGAAAAAAAAAACATTAACTTTTACAAGTACTATAAATTTACACTGGCTGTTACAGATGTTTTCACTGTATAATATTAACAATAAGAGCAGCGCACTACTCAAAACGGTAAATTCACAGGCACCCAGGATCGAACCCACAGCCTCTTGATTATAAGACAGCAGTTCTTACCGCTGCACCACGGAAGCTGTCAAATTATACTTGCACCTTTTGTGAAAATGTTTTTGATATTTGGACTTTAGCATTCACACATTATACAGTTTATGTCTACATTCTGTCATTTATTACTAAAACATGAAAAACGTTTCTGTTTTAACGATGTGTTTACATAGATTGCTGTACACATGGAACACACATGAAATGCATGTGTTCCAAATAACAATATATTATTTACCCTCTACAACTCCAGCACCTCACTCGAAGATAATCGAGACTTGACCTTTGAGAACTTTTTGCCTTTTCTGCGGCGGCGGGGGGGGGGGGGGGGGGGGGGGGGGGGATGGTATAGCAGGCTGCTTGCTGCTTTTGTTGATCGACACATTTACAAGACAAAAGACACTGACGGAGAGGTGCGAAGGGATTTAAGGTGGGCTGGAGTTACAAGATTTTTCGTAGGCTTTGGTAATTCTAGTGTTAAATAGAGTTTTTGTGAAATCTTAAAATAGTATATTTTAACTAATATTTTTAACTAATTTTGCTAGTCATGTACCACACTGGTTCTCAAGTTCAGTCCTGCCCGTCCAACATGCATGCAGGTTTTTGTTCTAACCAAATATTGTACAGTATTTTAATTGGACTCTTCCTGTAAATAAGCAAATACTTATTTCCCAGTTTGTGTTATTTTTGTATCAATCCCAAAATTGCAAACTGGTTATGCAAAAGTTTTACAAATTTAGCAAGAATTTGTTTTTATTTATTCTTTTTTAATGTTCTGGTCATTTATGGCATTATTTATTAACTAGTAACACTCGGGCCTCTTGTCCTTGAAAACCGGTGGCTCATGAGTCTCTCACAAAACACAGTGTCCATGGTCATTCTGCCATGCTTGCAGCAAATCTATTCACCATGCAAAGAAACCAAAGACCAATAACACAATGGGTAAAGCCTGCATCTCCACTTGTTTGGTCTTGTTTAACCTTCTGTTGAGCCTGGATAGTATTGCTGACACTTGCAGCGAAAACAATCAGTTGGCCTGTATAATGTGTTTCACTGTTAGTAGAGCACACCGTACTTCTTTTCCTGTCAGCAATGTTTTGTGCTGGCACCACTGTGCCTTTCCTTTCAGCCATGGCAAGTGGCTGCCACGAGAAGGACCCAAAGCCTAATTTTGTGACTGTAGTAGCACACTTGTTCAATTCATGAATTGTGTTATGTGTATCACAGCACAAACTCTCAATTAAGACCAAGATGGCCCAGTGGTTCACAACTTTTGTGTGGCAAATGGATAATTCTGGAAATAAGTTGTCTGCACTAGTGTGTTCTGTATTTATAATTCAGAGACAATTAGGGGAGCAAGCTCCACAGAAGAAGTAAATTAGTAAAAGAAAAAACTTTGTTAACTATTTAAAGATATGGAAAAAATGCAAATATTTCCTAATTTTGTATAAAAATAAATCTCACACTACTGTACTTTTACAAAATAAGAGAAGAAAAATGATGAACCAGTCAATCAATGAGATCAGTTAGAACTAAATGATTTTGTAATTGTGAAACTAGTTGGAACAAAAAACTTTGAACTAAATTTGAGGCCTTTTTTTTGCAGTAGGCTGTGTATGCTACTTACATATCTATTGCAACCAGCCAACCCCAACTATCAGGTTTAGAAGTGCATGATGGAAAAACTAGTCAGTCTAGTAATTTGCAAAATAGTTTTTTTATTATTATTATTTTAGTGCTGCCAAATTATTCATTTTTACTTTTGCTGTAGCTGATGCAATCTTAGTGTTAGCATTTTTATTTTGTTAATCTTTTATTTTAAGCATCTGTTACAGGTTGACATGATACTTTCTTTTCCTGGGACACTCTCCTAATCATTTTTTTTTTGTTTTTGGTAGTTATATGCAGCTTTTTTTACATGTACATTCAACTCTATACTGCATATTGTCCTTTCCCTATGAGCAGAGAGAGTTTTTAAATAACCAAGTAAGCCCCGACTCCGTGTATGTTGTTGGCCTGGGACGAAGAATGCCAGGACATCACTTCAGGCAAGCTTTCAGTTGCCATTTAAATGGAATGTCTTTTTTTTTTTTTTTTTCAGTTATTATAGATATAGCCTGACATGGAATTAGCACAGTTTCAGCCTCAGAGCATTTAAATTAGCTCTACATATAGCTGTAGCAAATTAACTGTAGCTTTTGATATATAGTCAAGTAATTTATATATACTATATATTTATTTCAATGCCTTTAGACAGATTACATACAAACCTTATAGTTATACTCACTGTACTGATGTACAGGTTTCCTCTCTATTGTATGAGTGCTTTCTCTGTCTTTATATATATATATATATATATATATATATATATATATATATATATATATATATATATATATATATATATATATATATATATATATAGTGAAAGATGCCCAGACACAGATGTCCAAAACACACACATTTATTTATACAACACAGCCACAGTAAACTCACACAGCTGAGTCCTTTTTCTACTCTTTTTTCTCCTGGTGCCTCCACTCCTTTCTCGCAAGCTCCATCCTCTTCCACCCGACTCTGGCTTCCTGAATGGAGTGAGGCAGCCCCTTTTATAGTGCACCCGGAAGTGCTCCAGGTGCTTCCCAATTAACCTCCGGCAGCACTTCTGGGTGTGGCGGAAGCGCTGCTCATGAAGCCAGCTCCTCTTCAGGCAGCACGCATGCCAAGGCTCCGGAGATGTCCAGGCGCCCCCTGGTGGTGGCCACGGACCCCAACATGGTTGACCCTCCAAGCTCCCAATCCGTGGCCCTGATGTAATCCAAGGGGGCTGCCCTCTTGCACCCTGGGAAAGATATTGCCCCTCTCCCGGTCCTTCCCTTCTCCAGGCGTCCCGCTGGGGCAAGGTCCTTGGTCGTCTGCCTCAATATTTATATCAATATGTATCTATATATATATATCTATATACAGTGATGTGTGAGTCCCTGTCTTGCACCCCAAAACACGAGGATGAGTCTCAGTACTTTAGCAAAACCAACTTTTTTTTTTTTTTTTTATTTTGCCTTATACAATTTCTTGTATTAGGAATTTGTTTGTTTTCGCATACCCCTTGGGGTCAGAGCGCAGGGTCAGCCATTGTACAGCACCCCTGGAGCAATTACAGGTTAAGGGTCTTGCTCAAGGGCCCAGCAGAGTAGGATCTCTCGTCAGTGACAGGGATTCGAACCGGCAACCTTCTGGATACCAGCACAGATCCTTAGCCTCAGAGCCACCACTCCGCCCCAAATTTTATTCATCTTGAAACAGAAACAGCATGGTTATTTACTGTAAGGATCTACAATTCTCCTAAACACAGACACAGCAATCAGGAAGGGTCATTGCCGGGTTAGTGGTCAAATAATCCCATTCCCTGAACTCATAATGTTCTTTGCATCACCCATCGACAGCAAGCGCTTATACCGCGACTGCAATCGACTCAGATCTGCTTTAGCTGCGAGCTGCTTCCGCGTTGGGAGCCTGCGGTTTCCCCGGTAACTGATAAAATGTCTTCCATAGATGCGGTAATTGCACTTCAGGATGCTCTTTGGCATGTCTTCCCTTTGGGGGGAGTCCCAAACGAGTTTAGAAACCTTACTATATATATATATATATATATATATATATATATATATATATATATATATATATATATATATATATATATATTACATTGCTCTTTTGACAGGTTTGTTACATTCAGATAATGTGCCCACTTTGAAGATTGTACAGTGGACCCTTGACTTACGAACTCAATTCGTTCGCAAGGGCTGGTTATAACTCAAGTTGGTTGTAAGTCAAGACTGTTTTTCCCATAAGAAATAATGGAAATGCCCTTAATGTGTTCCGAACCTCCCACAGAAACACTTACTTAACTTTTTTTTAATAAAAAAGAGTTGTATAATGTGCATAATTTACCAAAAACACCAATAATTTTTCTAATGTACTAACCAAAAAGTTATAAAAAGTGTCTAGCCTACCAGAAACAACAATTTCATACTGTACTCACCATTTAAGTTGACATCTTTGGCTTGTAGGAAGGAAGGAGGAGGAGAATGAAATGGAAGGTGGTTATTGTTTGGAAGGAGCTTCCTTATACAAATCTTTTCGTTGTAAATTGTCAAGATGGTGTATTTCGACATGCTGTACATATTAGTGAGATCGGTCACACGAACGCCACTCTCATATTTCCACACAATTTTCTTCTTCGTTTCGATTGTGATCGCTTTCTTTACCTTCGTTACCTTCTCTTCCTTCCTTTGCAGTTATCAAAATAATTTATATAAATCACTGCACTGACCGAAATTACGTCCACAAACACATGTATCTGGGCTCCGACTGATGCTTATAAACGCTCTCGGCTGTTTGTTTACAATCGCACAAGTGGATACACGTGACCGCATTTGGGTCATAACGCAAGACGTTGGTCAACCAAGTTGTTCGCATGTCAGGCCGGTCGTATATCAGAGGTCGACTGTATATGTATTTTTAGTATGCTCATTTCACTACATAAGGAAAATAACGTAACACGATTAGTTAAGTTTATTTTTGAACTACTGACATCATTTTGAGAACATTTCTTCCAACACTCAGAATATCTGTGCCAATTCTGGTTTCATCTGCATCATATTTTTTTCCCAAGTCAAGCATCCCACCTTTTCTTTTTGCCAGAATTTCATTTTAAACTTAATGTTTATATCAGTTATTAGGAATAATAATAAACATGACATTTTTTTCCATTATATCTGGAGATTTCAGGTGAGTTTATTATTACTGAGGAAAATGCTTGGTAATTATTTTTGCCAGTGATCTAAATTCTGAAGCAACAACTAAAAAAAAAAAAAAAAGGCTAATGATTTCTAAAATGCGTGTATGTCTGTATGCACGGTTGTCATTTATTTATGTGTGTGTATTTTTTCCTTCTTTGGTGTATATGTGCTTGGAAACATGACATTTTTAACTGACATCCTTTTACAGCATGAATGCAGAAGCAAACGTTATTATTTCTTTGTTGTGGACGATAGATACACACACATATACTTTATTAATCCCAAGGGAAAATTCACAAGTAGTAAAAAGTCATAAATACATACATTAACCATTTTCTAAGGTCTTGGAGTAGTTTGTTTTGTTAATTTTTCCACTATTCTGCTGTCTACCTTAATTTCTGGAACTTGTGCAACATTTTTCACTGCATTCAAAAATCTGCCATGTATGCAGGTATCACTTCCTTTCTTCCCCCAAACATCTCTGTTTCTTCTTCACCATAGCAAACACTCTTCCCTAATGTGGTGTAATTTGTCATGACATTTGAAATAAGATAACGATTAAGATAGAAATTCAGAAACTGCAGGGTAACAGTAGCAAGACAAAAAAGGTACAAATGTAAATATAACAAGAATTACATAAAAGTAGATTAAGTGTAGACATTTACCAAATGTAAAGTGATTACAGTTAGACACTTAAAAGTTACAATTTTACAGCACAGGATATCAGTCATTGGCACAGTGCAGTCATCTCTTGCTATCCATGGGGAATTGGTTCCAGGACTCCCTGCAGATG
Organism: Erpetoichthys calabaricus; assembly: GCF_900747795.2. Taxonomy (NCBI): domain Eukaryota; kingdom Metazoa; phylum Chordata; class Cladistia; order Polypteriformes; family Polypteridae; genus Erpetoichthys; species Erpetoichthys calabaricus. The sequence goes on along the minus strand of NC_041396.2, from coordinate 276,237,155 downwards.
CTCAAGTCCCTTGTAAAAATGCCTTTGTATTTGCTTAAAATCTATGCATGTCCTCCCATAAACTTTAAATCATCTCTAGAATACTTAGTGATGCTTTTGCTATTATAACACTTCCACAAATTTCATCTTTATTGTGCAAATGCTTAATTCATTTGTACTGACCTTATGGCCCACTTCAGCAAAAGACATGACACTTTTCTAAGTTTTTTATTTTCTTTTTAAGAGAGAGCATTTCTCGCGTCCTCTTAAGGCCTGTTTATACTCTGACGCAGTCAGCTGTTTAGCAGTCATGCACAGAGGATTTTTATCCTGGTCAGTTTATAGTTCAAGTGTTAGTTGTGCAGAACAGAGCAATTCAGAATCCCCCAGCTTTCCCCCCAAAGTTTTTTCTTTACCTTTTATATATCGATCTGAGCTGATATTTCCGTTTCTGCCTGAACAAACTTTCATCTTTGCCCAAGATCTGGGCAATTTCTCACCATGAATTGGTGGACATTTGCCAATGTACTTTTAATGTTCAGTTTTTTAGGCACGGATAGTAACACTTCACACAACTATTCCTCCATTGAGTGCATGTTTTCTTGTCTAACACATGCATGGTTGACGCCCACTGGGCTGCGTGGTTAGAAAGTTCAGAAGGCACTTGGTTGCCATCATGAGGGGTCCACATGCTAGGGTCAATAATAATGTGTCAAGTATAAAAGACACTTTAGCTTTTGAGTTTGCACTGATTAAGTCCCTGCACTATGTACACACTGGCCATCGCTATTACCTGTTGGGTAGTTTAATGAGGTCCTCAGACTTGTCCTACCACAGTCACTGCAGGCCTATGGCAGAATGCTAAGAAGATGTTCAAACTTCACTATAGAGGAAGTAAAAATCATAAGGTTTATGTCGGTGTGAAAAAGTGAAAGGATCATTACTTTGTGTACATCCTCAGTTTGTGTACTCCCCTCAGACCTGTCATTCAGATGCATCCAGAGGTCCTCACCACTTCCACATCTTCACTCTCAATGAGAACAAGGGACAGAGTGAGCTTGACCCCCCTGAAGTCTACGATAATCTCAATTGTCTTACTAATGTTGAGATGCAGGTGGTTCAATTTGCACTACTCAGTTGTCCAATTTTCATTCTTCTGCTTACCACTGATACACCCAACTATGGCTGTGTCGTCAGAAAATTTCATTAGATGACAATGATTCAGTATTGTAGCTAAAGTCAGATGTATGCGGTAAAGAGAAATGTAACTAGTATAGATCGGATAAAAATCTAATTTTATTTGTCACATACAATTTATACATACAGCACAATAAGTTGTGAAATGCTTAGTTGCTCAGCTCTAATGATTGTGCCTTCAAGAAGAATATAAAGGGTCAGTAACAATACATGACTTTAAATATTCAAAAATCATTAAAAGAATTATAAATATGTGACAAATAATAAATAATGACTAAGTAAATAATATTTGAGTTTCAATTAGGGCATGTTAGAGAGTTTGCAATAGTGCATCTTATTATTCTAGATACTTATGTGGATGGACTGTGGGGAAAACCTCCTTCTCTGCCTTTCTGAACTGGACTTTAGACAGCAGTAGTGTTTACATGACTGCAGCACATAAAAGAGGCTATTGTTAAGATGGTTAGTATCACAGATAATTTTCTTTGCTCTTGTCTGACATTGCTTGGTATAAATGTCCTGGATGTTAGGGAGCTCACACCCAGTGATGCGTCCAGCTGAGACAACCACTCTTTGCAGAACCTTGTTGTCCTCCTGCATGCTGTTTCCAAACCAGTTGGTGATACTTCCAGTCAGAATACTTTTGATGGTGGATGTACTGTATCGACGTCCCTTAGTATCTGGGAGGGCAGCCTGAAATCTCTGAAGCATCTGAGATAGTGGAGATGCTCCCACGCCTTTTTCACCAAGGTGCCAACGTGCTTGGATCAGGTCATATCCTTCGTGTTGTAGACCACCAAGGTATCTGAAACTGTACACCCTCTCCACCAGCAGTGCAGTTAATACTGAGGGTATTAGTAGTGCCTCTGCTGTTCTCTCCCCAAAGTCCATAATCAGCTCCTGGAATAGGCAGAATTCAGGAAACGACAGTTGTCCTGCACCCAGTGTGACAGACTTCCCTGTGGAATACCTGTGCCTACTCATGAACATGTCAGATGCACAGCTCTTAAACCCCTCAAACTGTTGTCTAAAAGTAGTCCATTATCCAGGACACCGTGGTAGAATTAAACCTCATTGATTGGAACTTCGCCCCTAGCGGTTTGGGCTGTATGGTGTTAAATATACTATAGAAGGTCTATATCCTCATATGCTACCCTGTTTCTCCAGATGAAAGTAGGCTCTATTCAGCCTTGTACACCCCATTTGGTCCTGATAGTCATACTGCAGGGTGTCCAGTGCTGTTCTGTCCAGGGGGTGCAAGTGAGCCAATATTCGCTTTTCCAAGGTCTTCATAATGTGCGAGATCACAGCCACCAGTCTAGTCTCTGCACAGTTGCATTGAGGTATTTCACAAGATGTTTTCCATTCAACTGGAACCCATTGTAGGCTTAAGGTGGAAGGTTTTTATTTATTCATGTTTACACAGAAAGGCATTATGTTTCCCTTCCCAGTTGTATTCAATATCAGACAAATGTAGATAAGACAGGTTAAAACTTAATGCAGAAATTGTAAAATATTTACATATACATAATTTGAAAAAACGATTATTATTTCTAGCAGTTTGGTAGTACATATTTACTTAAAAATGGTTACATGATACACATGAAATCTATACACTTCTGGAATTTTTTTTTTTTTAATTTTTTATTTTTAATATACCTTATTAAAAAGTCATATGGCATTGGAAGAAAGGAATTTGTGTTCGTTTTTAAATTGACTGTCCTCTCTCATTACTAAAGTTAGCTCTGCATGTAATGGGTGTCTGTTATCAGATTGAGATGATTTTCAGTATTTTCAGCATTGCTCTCTGGTGTGGATTTACCAAATCATCTGTGTCAGCTCGAACTTTAGATGAATATTTGGTAATCTGCTGCAGCTTTTTCAGATTTTAGTTAGACAACTAAACCGGGCTGTGAATCTGATGCTGATAATAAACTGGATGACACTGCGATAAACAGGACAACATGAGATTCTTCTCCACTTTAAATAGTCTTGAGTTTACAGAGGAGAACTAAACCTTGATTGCATTTAGAATATATGTTCTTTGTTATCTATGTTATCTATAAGAACACTTAATAAGCGGCAAACAGCTGCACCAAAGTGCTGTACAAATTCAAACAGAAATAAAATCAAATACCATTTCTTTGATCGTTTTGACATTCAGATTAAGATTTCTTATTGCACCAGATTATCAAATAGTCCACTTGAATTATATAATAGCTTTCACTCTCCCTGGATATGTGTCCTCCGCATGTTGTCATCAGCATACTTGTTATTGGGACAGTTGTCATTGATCTCTCTTGGGTTACTTGTATACAATGTATACAGTAATGGTAATAAAACACAGCCTTTTGTGAACAAGTTGAAAGACAAGTCCCGAATCCATAAAGTAATTAATGGGTTAACATTCATACTTCTCAATTTCTCAGTATGTGAGACTGAATGATACTCAACGCTGAAGAAAAATCCAGAAATAATGTTCTGACGTATGAACCAGGCTTATTGAGAAAAATGTAGATTTAATAAAAATAATAAAACATTTTATTTATTCATAGGCGTCTTTCTAAACACTCAAGGACACCGAACAATAGATAAAACTCACATAATAAAACTAAAATGCAAAAATTTAAAATCAGAGCAATTGTAATTAAAGAGAAAAAGCAGTCTTAAACAAATGAGTTTTAAGTTTAGATTTGAAAAGTGAAAATGATTCAGTATTTCTAAGCTCGGATGGTAGTGAGTTCCAGAGCTGGGGAGCAGAGCAACTGAATGCTCTGCTGTCCATAGTGGTAAGACGGATGAAAGGGACAGTCAAGTGGATGGAGGAAGAGGATCTAAGGGTACGGGAGGGGATGGCAACATGGAGGAGGTCAGACAGATATGGAGGAGCAAGGTTGTGGATAGCCTTAAAAGTTAACAGAAAAAAATTTGAGTTGAATGCAGAACTTAAGCTGGAAGCCAGTGAAGCTGCTGCATGATGGGAGTGATATGGTGAATAGAGGAGGTTGTAGTAATGATGCGGGCAGCTGAATTATGAACCAGTTGAAGCTTATAAAGGGATTTGCGAGAAAGACCAAAGAAAAGGGAATTGCAATAATCAAGACAAGAAGTGACAAGGCTATGAACAAGGATAGCAGTGGTGTGGGGAGTGAGGGAGGGGCGAATACGATTAATGTTACACAAGTGGAAATACGCAGACCGGGAGATGTTATTGATGTGGGACTGAAAGGATAAAGTACTGTCAAGGATGACACCCAGACTCTTAACCTGTGGGGAAGGGGAGACACAGGAATTATCAATAGCAAAGGAAAAATTATTAGTTTTGTATAATGCTGATTTTGAACAAATGAGGAGAACCTCAGTCTTGTCACTATTTAATTTAAGAAAATTTGAAGAAAACCAGGATTTGATTTCTGCTATGCAATCAATAAGTGAGGAGGGTGGAAAGGAAAAAGTAGGTTTGCTAGTGAGATAGAGCTGGGTGTCATCAGCACAACAGTGGAAGCTAATGTTATATTTAAGAAATAATGTAATTTAATGTGGGATAACCAGCAGAGCATCTTTTATGCTTCTGTTTGCTCTAAAAGTAAATTAGTAGTTATCTGGAAATGACTTTGTCTTTTGCAATAACATGCTTTTCACTATGTGTTCAAAGCATTTGTTTGGAATAGATGTGAGTGACATTGACCTATAGTCATTCAGACTGTTTGGCCTGGAAACCTTAGGCACTGAGGTAATTATTGACTGTTTACACAGCCCTATTGTAATAGAAGAGCTCAGGGACCTGATAAAGGACAAATTAAAAAATGGAGAGCTGATGGAAACAGGTCTTCAGAAGCTGACTGGATATTCCATCAGGTCCCATTTCCCTATTGGATTTTACCCAGCTGCAAAGAGTTCTTAACTTCAGCTGTATAAAGCGCCATTCCAGCAGTATTTCTTGTATTTTTACAGGTATTTTTACCTGTACATCTTGGGTACTAAAATCATTGGTTTCAAATCTCATAAAAAAGTTAAGTTCATCTGCTTAAAGCTTGTATTCCTTGTATGTGTTCACACTTTTTTTTTTTTAGAATCCAGTCCTGTGATTGTATTTGATTAAACTCATGTGGTAGGTAATATGGACGAAGCCTGACAGTGATTAGTTCAATATTCAGCCTGTTTGTTTTGCTGTTCACATACAAATCCATCTATTTCAGTGTCTGTGTGTCTGTATTCTTGAACCAGATTTCAATAAAACACATTAGAAGGCATTCATGGTACTTGTGGAAGAGAGGTGATAAAGAGAGTGCAGGCAGAGTGGAATGGGTGGAGAAGAGTGTCAGGAGTAATTTGTGACAGACGGGTATCAGCAAGAGTGAAAGGGAAGGTCTACAGGACGGTAGTGAGACCAACTATGTTATATGGGTTGGAGATGGTGGCACTGACCAGAAAGCAGGAGACAGAGCTGGAGGTGGCAGAGTTAAAGATGCTAAGATTTGCATTGGGTGTGACGAGGATGGACAGGATTAGAAATGAGTACATTAGAGGGTCAATTCAAGTTGGACGTTTGGGGGACAAGTCAGAGAGGCGAGATTGTGTTGGTTTGGACATGTGCAGAGGAGAGATGCCTGGGTATATTTGGAAAAGGATGTTAAAAGATAGAGTTGCCAGGCAAGAGGAAAAGAGGTAGGCCTAAGCGAAGGTTTATGAAGGTGATGAGGAAGGACATGCAGGTATTGGTTTTAAAGAGCTAGATGTAGAGGACAGGAAGATATGGAACAAGATTATCCGCTGTGGCAACCCCTAACGGGAGCAGCAGAAAGAATAAGAAGATTAGCAGTACACAGGACATTATGGGTAACAGGTTGATAGCAGCATGTCCTGGAACAGAGCTGGTCAAGTACCTGGGATTTCCTGCGGACCCGTTGAATACCAAAGGTGATAACAGTCTTAAGTAGAAATCTTTCCCAAACATTGTTAGAATTGGTTCTTTTTTAAATGCTTTACAGACTGGTAATCGAAAACAAAAAAAAAAATTATATAGAAGACAAAGAAATGGGCACAAAACGGAGAAGTGCTCTTAGAGGCCTGCTACAGTTCAGGGGCCATCCTCTATCTTTTACACCATACAGCCAGCTAAAATACAGAGGTACAGCGTGGTAATGAGCAATTCTAAAGTGCGTAAAATGGCTGGATGAAGTCCTCTACTGGCTGTTTGATTTTGGAATCATTGAATAGCTGCCCACTAAAGGTCAACTGCTGTCTGTGCAGCTACAACTATGTGAGCTACTTTCTGACTTAAGCAAGTGACAAATTACTGCAGAAGAATATCACAGAAGGTTCCTTAGTACAGCTGGCAAAGTGAAGTAGGGGAGCAGGTAACAGCAGCTAGTGGTCATATCAGTAACACTGATGTAAAGCTGGTTGCCTGTTGACAACATGTGATGACAGCATTGCTGTTTCTAATGATTGTGTGCAGGAAGCTCAAGGTATTGCTTGTGGCTATAGGCAATTAGGCAACAGGAGCTTTGAAAATCTCTGTATGTATTGGTTTTAACAAGCAAAAACAATAAACTGTTTCATTGTTTAGTGACAAGCTGAATGCTTCCCTGCACCCCTCATGCAGTACTAAAATTAAATGCCTACATTCTTGTACTCAACTGACTATGTGTGAGATATCATCACTGGGCCAGCTTAAAGTCAAGTCAGCCTTGCCCTTAAGTGATCTACAGAGTATGCCTGTCATTTTCTCAAGCAATGACTACTATTGTGTGTGTGGTTCAGCTGTTTGTAGGTTGGATGAGGTGCACTTTTATAGTCCGTTAATCTGAAATAATAACGCTATTTGTTCCACAATCAACTAGTATTTTTAATTTTTGTCTGACAAAGAATGTGCATTTTGTAAATAACAGTGATGCTGTTGATTATGTTCTGCCTATGGAAAAGACGATAAAAGTCCTAAATGTGCACCATATTTACCATATTAGAAGTGTTCTGCATCACCCAATAGTTGAAACTTTTAACAGTTCATTAATGCACCACTTACATGGGCAGGCAGTATACATTTTAAAATGATGCAGGGGAAAAAATCTGTGCATTGTTCAAACTCTTAATATACACATGACTTCTTTACAGTTTGTTTAAATTGTGGGACTAGGGTTAGCATAATATGATGGAGTTAAACATTGACTATTTTGACATAAAATACATATTTGAATTCACTGATCCATTTTTACACTTATACTAAACAAGTTTAAGATTATACATAGTATGCCCTTGTACTTTGCATTTCTCTTTGTAGTAAAACATGGCATGTTTGATACCTTAATAAATATATTGCATTTACTAACTAGACCATACTCTTTCCCCATGGTATAATTTTCTTTTATGGTAGACTATCATGCAATGAGCAATATGCATTTGAAATATGCCTATCAAAATTTGAAAAATCTGTTTGGAGATATACAGGGCCAAAGTTGCTCTAAAGCACAAATTAGCACATATGCAACTGTGGACTAACTATTTAAAAGTTAAAGACGTCTCATACTAAAGAACAATCCATGAAAAGTTTCATGCATATAGCAGTAACAGTTCAAAAGTTATGACTCCAAGAACATTATCATATAGCACTCATTTCTGCAGTAAAATTATGCCGCATCTCCTTTTTAAAACTTTCCTTTTTCATAAACTAATGAACATACAACTCTAAAATTTGGCTCACTAGTTATTGGGTACAATGACCATTATTCTTAGAAAGTATGAAGCATATCAGAGATGGTCACTTGGGAGCATTTTGTAAAATCTGTTTATTTGAAATGGAATGACTCATCTGCAGTTCTCCAGCTTTGGTCCTTGGAGAATCTTTGCCACTTGAACCATCCTCTTGGAGGATGGGGGGAATGTAGAAGTCCAGGCTTGAGTGGGAGAGGTGGCAGGAATAGAACTAGCCTGATGTTGCACACATATAGTAGCATGTCATTGCAGCTTAGAAGCTGTTCCATTTCACAAAGTGGTGAGAGGGCATTCTTCCTTTTATGGCTCACCAAGATATGTGGGGGAGTGTCTTTGTAACTCAGTGGTTCCATGTTTGCAGTTGTCAGGTAGCAGCTAGCTGTGACACCACAAAGCAAATTTCTGAACTGAGACACTTAATTTTATTTTTGGATGAAGCAATTGTTTGCCTTTTTAACTTGTGTTTAATATATTTTGTTTAAATGAATAATCTGCACAATTTTTTTTTTTTTTTATTATATGTTATCCAGTGTAGATTGTAGTAATTTTTAATCGTGTTTTCATTTTTAACCTCATGTGTTCATGCATCAATGAAGAGAAAAAAGTTTAATATACAGTCATCCCTCACCTATTACGTTCCAGAGCCCCCCGCAATAGGTGAAAATCCGCGAAGTAGCGACCTATATTTATTTTATTATTTATACATATTTTAAGGCTTTATAAACCCTTCCCACACTCTTATAGACCTTTCTCACTCTCTTGTTAACCTTTCACACACTCTTATAAACACTTCCTATGCTCTTAAACACTTTCTACATTCTTAAACACCGCAGACCAACAGTGCACACTGCACGCAGCGATCAGACGTCAATGTGTCTGCACTCGCTTTGTGAAGGGGGGCAGCTGAACTCACGCTGAGCAGAAATGGACTTTGTGCTGCTTCTGCCAAAATGCCTGCTTGTCGCTCTGCGCGTTCGGAAGGAGGAGGAGGAGTGGGGGTGTGTGAGGGCTGAACGCACGTTCGCTCAAACCCCCCTCCCCGGAGGCGCAGTACGCTCCTGCCACTTCGCATTGTCAAGGGGGTGGGGAGCTGAATGAACGCTAAGGAGAAGTGGACTTTGTGCCGGCTTTGTGCTGCTTGTCGCTCTGCGTATCAATAATTTAAAAGCCTGTACAGCACCTATTTTACTGTCTCACTGTCTTGTCTTGCGTGAAGTTAAAATGTTTTATAATAGTGAGATGTTGCTCATATCCTTAGCCCGACATCCACATATCATATGTATTAACAAAGTGTGTTTTATAAGTTTACATGTGTTTAAAGCATGTGGGATGGGTATTTTAAGGCTTGAACTATAAAAATGTTTATTTATATGGTCTTTCTATATCGCGGATTTTCTCCTGTTGCTGATGGGTCTGGAACATAACTTCCGCGATAGGCGGGCAATTACTTGTATTTAAAAACCCGCGAAGTCGTGAATCCGCGAAAAGTGAACCGCGAAGTAGCGAGGGATTACTGTATATATAATGTATAATATTTATATATATATATATATATGTTGCATAGTTTACTGTCAAATAATGCAAAGAGTACGCAACACATGTTTCACCCTCATTTGGGCTCATCAGGCGTACACACTCCACTGCTCCCCTCTCGGGGATCGGACTTCAGCGTCCGAGACAAAGCCCCTTTACGCTGCACCATGGTGTGTGGTTCGTTTGTTTGACAGCCTGTAGGTCCAGAGTAATTACATTATTGCTGCTGCCGTGCCACGTGATCAGCATCTCGCATGGTGCTTCGAACATTTAAAAGCCTGTACAGCAGCTGTCCTACTCTTTGTCTTTTATTTCCAGCCCCGAGCGTGGTTAAATCACTTCACACAAAGTCTCGTCTCGCAGGACGTGAGGTTCTTCATATTTTTTTAGTTTATAATTTAAAAACGGAATAAAAATGTGAAAATCTAACATCATCAAATTAAAGTTTGATAAAATTCTAAAAGAAGGATACCAAACATATATATATATATATATATATATGTAGGTTTTAAAATAAGGCAGATTTAAAGCGTGACAAAAAACGTGACATAAAAAGTCACATAAGATCGTTGCACTTTTAGGCTTAGTATTTTATATATAATCTATATATATATTATATATATATATATACTGGGGCTTCGCTCGCAAACCCCTGTGTTTGGTTTTCCGGATACACACTTTTAAGATTTTTTTTTTCTTTGAACTGTTGCTATTTCGTTAGTTTCACTTTTATTTCAGAACTTCTGTAAAAACAATATTTGTAATCTTGTGAGTCCCAATATGCTGAATCTTTTTAATGAGGTCAGGACAGGTTTTTCTGTTTGGAATTTCAGCACAGACAAAATGATCTATATCATCAGCAGTTAATCATTTTTTTTTACAAAGTAAAAAAGTAAGTAGAGTTCTGCATTGGACTCCTGTCTGTAAAGTCGTGCTATTTTCCTCTCACAGTTCCAAAAGTACATGGGGTTACCAAGGTGATACCCCAGCTTTTGTCTAGGTTTTTGTACAGGGCTGGACAGAACGTTTTTGACTCCTGGGGTAAATGTAGCTTTTTAAATAAGCAGACAGATAAATATGTATACATGAACAAAGTAACCAATAAATGCATGTGCGGTAAACTCCGTTTTTGAAATTCTCAACATTCTTTATTTGTCACATGCATAGTTATACAGGACAACACGCAGTGAAATGCATCCTGATCCGTTTATCAAAAACTGTGCAAAGTTAGAAGAATATCAGTTAGATTAACAAAAAGTCATAGATTGAAAGGTAACAGTACAGTAGAACATAATAAATATGTACAATTATGTGAATAAAGTAGAATTAAGTGTTAAGAATTAAGTGTTAAGGTGCAATAGTGTAGTAATTACTGTGCAAAGCCAAAGTTAGACTGGTGCATAGTTAAATGAGGCCGTTTGTTTGTTTGCGCTACTGTGATCTTTATTTTCTTTTTTTATATTTTCTAATTTTCCTACTTTCATATCCTTTAACTTTCTCCACATGTGTATAGCGCCAATGTTTTTTTTTTTTTTTTTTTTGAGCCTTTCTAATTTCACTGGTTTCATAGTCTCCAACCTGCTCTGCATGTGTTTAGTGTTTAATTACTTTAAGTTTAATTACTTTCCTTATTTTCTGAATTTGCACCTCGATTATTCTTTTTTGCTCTTTTTTTCTGTCCAATGCATTTGAGTCTGTTTTCTCCACGCTGCTTTCTTCTTCGCTTAGATGTCGACATTTCATTTATAACGTACCTGATACGCTTTCTATGCGCTGAGAGCCCTGGATCTGTGTGTGCTCAAATCCTTCACAAGACTGAATATTTTGCTGCCTATTGTCCTATTTCATAGATTGTAAGTAGGGCGTGTATTTGGTTTCGCGGGTAGACAGAATGACTTTGTCCGTTCATTGGTAATTCCATTAAATGCCATCCGCTTTCCATTGCACTAACATATCGAGATTCTACATATGCTTGAACTTCGTTCTGTGCTTGTTCTTTCGATAAAGTTACCTGTACTCTATCATGTCCTTTATGAATGTACTTGTAGATGTACTTAATACTCATCACTGATGCACAACACTCAACATTAATATGACAGTCAAATCTTTTTAGTAAATATGGGTTATATGGTACAATCATTGAATTATCGATCATCACAATTTTTCCATCTTTCTTTCCGTGATAAGTGTGTTTTTCGTGATGATTATCTCTTCGGCGATAGTCTGAAAAGCCAGCCATAGTCATATCTGTTGTTTGAACGAAAGCTTTTGGAAATTTTTTTAAACACTTTTTTTTCTTTCGAGTCCCAACATGCTGAATCTTTTAAATGAGGCCCGTGAGACATGTGTTTAATGACTTTGTACCATAATTCAGGATAGCTTTCTCTGTTTGGAATTTCAGCACAGACAAAATGTTGACATCATCTGCAGTTAATAATTTTTTTTGTAAAGTAACCAATAAAATGCATGTGAGGTAAACCCCGTTTTTGAAATTCGATCGTGTAAATGTATGCTCGGATTTTCCCAAATACTGTTTCGAGTTCTTTCAATAAAATTAATAATTTCTGATAATACAATCTACTTACAAACATTGGAATATCTTGTGCCGATGTAGCTGGTGGCATTTTTTTCAAGAATCTCCGGATTTCTGGCCATTGTGGATTGCACTTCATTGTAATAAATAACTCTGGCCGTTTGCGCTAATGCGATCTTTAGTTTCATTGTTTTGACACTTTATTTTTTTTCTGTTTTCATATTCTGTATCTTGCTCTGCATGTGTTTTGCGCCTCAGTTTTTTTTTTTTTGCGTCTTTTGAATTCCACTGTTTTCATTATCTCTCACCTGATCTGTGTGTTTTTTGCCCCCTTGTTTTTTAACATGTTTATGATGTTTTACTTTTTTTTGTACCCATTTTTTTCTCTCCATCGCTTTTGGGTGTCTTTTCTCTGCGCTTTTCTTTCTTCTTCGTTTAATCATCAACGTTTCATTTCTACCCTATTCATTTCTACCGTATTGACCCTATACACTTTATATGCACTGAGAGCCCTGAAGCTGTGTGTGCTGCATGACTGCCTTTACACTACTGATTTGTATTTTTTGATATTGCTTGTAAGTAGGGTGTGTCTGGCAAGACTCTCGTTCTGTGTTCCCGTGAGACGCACCGTGGCAGGTCTCTTTCGTCTCGCGGGTCTTTAAATTATCTTCCGAGATGATCACGTATCGTAGACTATCAGGACAGGGTACAGGATTTCTTTTTATAATATATATATATATATATATATATATATATATATATATATATACTCTGTATTTATGTGTGTTTATATAAAAATAGAAGCCATTAATTGCTGTAGAATGACAAACAATGTGAATAGTCTCCTTGGGGAGGGGGAGGAAACACCTTAATTATGTCATATAAACCATGTATCCGATATCCAGCTGTATGCACAAAACATGCAAAATGCAGGCTTTTTTGCTAAAATATTGTTAAACATATACTTCCGGAACTGTCAGCGCACATAATAAACAGTATAGTAAAACCTCATTAAAATTAGTTTTTCAACTGAAGACAGGAATACAAAAATACAGTGAACTAGAATGTACAGACTAAAAGATGTGGCATAACATAAACATTAGGCAAAGGCACCTGCAAGCATTTTACTAAATGTTTTCCAAACTCACAATAGGTATTTGTGAAAACACAATCCTGCCAAAAAAACTATTTAAAGGCTACACATATACTATATTTAATGAAAAAAACCTCAATGATAGCACAAAAAGGTGTCAGTCTGTTGTTCAAAATATCATTATTTTTAAAATATTGATTTCAGCTCCCAGTCCTTGTTAAAATGTATAAATATGCAGAGGTAGGGTTCACAGGTTTTTCTGGACCACAGATCAGTCATATTAGTGAGTGATTTTGGAGAGGTTTACAAAAGTTGTTGAAGAACTTGAATATGTAGTTTTAGGGGAATTTTCTTAGAAAAGAACTTGCAAGTTGATAAGTTTTATGTTGATTTAATGGTCTTGAAACTATTTTCTTTACAGTGCTGACAGGATTATTATACTTAATAGCAGCAGTTACGTCTCCCCATTTAGCACTTTTTTACCATACTGCTCTACTTGAGAGAGAAAGAGAGTAGCTTGTGTGGTAAGAGGGATGGTGTTTACAGCAGTCGGAGAACAGACAGGTTCACAAAGTTTAGATGTATCCCTTACGGTGCTGTTAGAGTTAATAATACACATGAGCAAAATTTGCAAAAAGACGCGGTTGCTCCTCTGAAACCCCTCTTAAAACGGTGATACAATGGGAAACAAATAACAATTGTTGTTTTTTTTTTTTTTTTTTTTTTTTAACCTCCTCTTTGCTTGATCAGCTGCTGGCTTCCTGCTGCTGCCATGCCACATGATCTACATTTTGTGCGACGTTTCAAACATTTAAAAACCTGTACAGCAGCTGTCCTTTTGTCTCACTGCCTTGTCTCTCTTCTCCCCCAGACATCCTCAAACACTATTCAATCGCTTTTCGCTATTCTGTTATTTCATCGAGTAATATTTTCCGTTTGTTTACACTAATGCGATCTTTACTCTCATTTTTTTGAGACTTTCAAATTTTCCTACTTCCATTATTTCTAACCTGCTCTGCATGGTGTATCACGGGACTTCCCTCCAAAGGTTGTAAGTATGACGTGACTTGACCGTCTTGCGGGACATGAAAGTGTCTGTCTGTCTTCAAAAGATCACGTCTCATCGCGGGAAAAATTCTCGTCTTGTTCCAAGATTTTTTTTTTTATAATAGATATAGATATCTATGGTCTGAACAAAATCCTTGTAATAGTTTTTAGAATGTTACAGTAAACTACCCTTTTTTTATTAACAAACTCATGGAAGTTTGATTGGAGAAATCGCTGATTATACTTATTTCTCTAGTTTACTCCTCAGTTCATGTTGTAAAAAAACACCCTGGGAGCATAATAAACCTGATGTTGTTGATGTAGGTAATTCAGTGACTGTTTCCTTTCTTAATACAATTTGATTCAGTTTATTTTTGTATAGTGCTTTTCACTGAGTGCAGGCTTAGAGCGCTGTACCACGTTCATAGGTAAAATACAATTACAATTTGGCAAATTACCTAACGATACATAAAGATACAGACTGCACAGTAAAACAAATTGGGTCCAAACTTGGGTCTAAAATTATTAAACAGAACCTAATAATATCTCTCCATTAATATCATTGCTAAACTATGGAGTGTGCACATCCTTACCATTGCTATGGGTAGTGTTGCACATTGATTAAATTACCATGATTGTTGAAACATTTTGATTTATTTAGATTATAATAAGTAGTGTATGTTGACATATTTTCAGTAGAAGATGCATTATTTATCTGCTATAAACTGGAATTACAACTTTCTAGGGTGTAGATGGTGGAGTAATAGTCTGTTTCAACTCTTCTTTAAGACAGAGGGTATTTAAGTAATCAACAGAGATACCTGTGCAAATTGTTTGCTTCAAATTACAAGGCCTAATTTACTTTAATTGATACAGAACATCTGTAGTTTTTAACCTATTAGCTGTTCCCTGAAGAAGCCCCATTTGTAATATTCTAAAATTTCTTTTTTTCATTCAGATCATGCTCCCAACCTCCTCTTCCTCAGTTTTTGCTAAGCTACAGTTATTAAAATCTCTGTCGGTTTACTCCTTACCTTTTCACCATTTTAGGTCATTCTTTGCATTTTGAACTGATTAAATTTGAAGAAACACTGGAAAAACTGTGGTGTTTTTAAACTTTTGACAAGTAGTGTATACACACACGCACACGCTAGTCATCTGAAACTAGTTATTCCTTTATAAAAACATCCACAATAATCATGGCACTCAAGCAGTCAATTTTGTTTTAAATTATGCCTTTCACAGTGAGAACCATCTCAAGATAATATTCTAAATCAAGAAATACACTGTACTAAAACAAAATGTATTTTATTTATCTGATATAATGGAGTTCATTTGTATATTTAAAAAATCCTGTCTGCTTCTTTGAAGTTACTAAAATGGTAAGTACCCACTCCCATTTTTTTATCACTTTGTCAAGTGTAAAAGATATGTTGATTGCTGAGTCATGCTGGGTTATAAAAGGTGCAAGGTGTTTGTGTTTATTAGATTTGTAGAGCATTTAATTAGAAATAAATTGGTGCTCTTCACTAGCTTGAGGATCATGCCTAATAGGTATTACTTTACCTAGGTGTGATCAGATACTGTTGTACTGCCTGTGTTTATTTTTGTTTTTGTTTTTTTTAATCTGAAGTTTATCACTTCACTGTAAGTCTTTCCTTCTTGTGAAATGTGCCCCTTCTTGTGTCAGTATAGTACAAATCCAGTTTTTCTAGTCCATTTCAGAAACCTGCCTGCTCAAAATGAGAAAAGTGTAGCTTCAGCGATTTATACCATGAGTTTAGACTCTGCCATTACACTCAGGCAAAATTGCTTTTTGCATTTAAGATAATTCTGTAAAATAAAGCTATTCCTGGCAGAGGCTACTGAAACATTACACACCTTGGATTAAGTGAATAATTGATGACAAGCTGATCCTTTCAGGTTAATGGTTGCATGCTCCCCAGGAAAAAAAATGTTTTCTTAGCCATTTGCAGGCAAGTATTTGTGAAGGCTGTTCGGCTTTTGTATGAAGTCATATACTAACAGTTTAAACTCTTGTCCCAGCATCATTGGAACCAGCCCTGATGAGGTACATGCACATTCCTGGGCCAACTCGCATGCATATTCACAAAAAGCCAATTTGGAATTTCCCGTTAACCTAGCATATCTATCTTTGGGGTTTTGGAAGAAAAATGAGACTACTTGGGGTTTGAAGAACCTTGCTGACACAGGGAAAATTTGCAAACTCCACACAGGAAGATCAGACCCATTGGATCCATGTGGCAACAGTAGCCAGGTTTCCATCCAAGGAGTTTTTGCGAAAAAATATTTAGCGCTTCAAATTTTTTTACCGATATAGCTGATGGAAATGCTAATTATCGATAAAATGTTGTACATGTCGACATAATATTTTTCCGTTTAACTTTAGCGCATAAATTCCATATCGATACTTCAGATGTCGCAAAAACTACATTGGAAACACTTTTTGTCGGAAAAAAGGGCTTTAGCGCAAATAAATGTGTCACATTTTCATCACGTGCAATCAAAACGAGAATGGCGGAGCGGTTCTCATGGTCTGATGAAGAGAGTTTTTTTTTGATTAAACGTCGTTATTTTGTATTAATTCAAATTTCAGTTTTAATTAAAAACCTTAAGGGAAGCAGGTTAATTCAGTTGTTATCGCACTGAGAAGGGATGTTGAAAGGTAGGCTCACCTGTACAGATCCGATGCTGCAAACACAGCTGCCTCATGGGCACTTCCAGGAGTGCCAACGCAAATGTCTCGTATCATGCACCTGTCATCAACAAGGGCCTGGAGAACAACAGATGGCCACCCTTTGCGATTAATGTAATCGCGGTAGCCTTCCGTCGGGGGAAGAATAGGCACATGCGTGCCATCCAGCGCACCGTAAATCTGTGGCACAAGATGCACCAAGGAATTGCGGTATGCAATTTCATTGGCCTCTGCTACAGTCGGAAGTCTGATATAACGCCGCATTAATTTTTCTTTAATAGCGGTGCACACAGCATATACACATCGATGGACGGTAGTTTTACTAACCCCGAAAGTTTCTCCAACTACTCTATACTCGGCGCAGGTTGCCAGCTTGTAAAGGGCGATGGCAATCTGCTTTTGGGTTGGAACCGGTGGTCGGTGGCAACCTGTGATGGGCGCAACATCAGGACTGATGAATCCACACAACATCTCAAACGTCGGCCGTGTCATTCTAAAATGTTGCAGCCAGAGATTTTCTGTGAAGTGTCTCTCCACCACCTCCTCCCAGAAGGTCTTATTCCATCGTCTCTCCCATACCCGTGGGTTTCGTCGCACTGGGGTACTTTCTTCGAGCTCTAGGGCTATCAGACAAGCAACTGCTTCATTCTGCTGTCGTCTTCGGATATTATGTACAATTCCAATTATTTGTGAAACTGAAATAACAGTAAGATGGCAAATTTCAAAAAACTGTCTGAATAATCTCTCCATTTCTTTGTTTCTTTGTTTAGTGGAGGGGGTGTAACGTGGAAAACAAAAGGTAGATAATTTGCGACATACACAAAATTGTGTATGGAAACGGCTCAAGGGCAGATTTTTTTCGCGATACAACAAAAGTTATGCGACAGTTCGTTTTGGGGGGGGATGACGTCATCACGCACACCATTTTATCGATGAAAAGCCAGTTTGATGGAAACAGGCTGGAGACAGCAAATTTCGCACATTTTTTTTACGTATATTCTGTTTGTCGATAACAAAACGTCGCAAAAAAACTGGATGGAAACTTAGCTAGTGTTAACCAGTGTACCACTCTGCTGCCCAAGAACACATATTAGGGTGTTTGTGCCTCGTATCTTGATCTAAAGACTCTCTTACTATAAAGCTTTACAACTCCTTTTGGGAGTAAAAGAACATGCAAATGACAGTCCAGGAGTCTGGCAGTTACTTATTGGTGCACAAAATCAAAACTAACATATTGTGATTAAGTATCTCTATTTTTCTGGGAAGCTGAACAGAGGTATTATAATTCATAAAAAAAATAGCTTTCTTATTGAAGCATAAGTAACCGAAGAGTCCAAACACAGACAAACTATGGTGTTTTATACGAAAGTGTACCCGCTAGTTTAATATTTTTCCCAGTAGACTTGGGTGCTGTGAATCTGTTTGCTGCCATTTGAAAGCATTTTCCATTATTGCATTTGATAGTGGAATCCTAAACCTCTTATCTCCTGTGGTAGACATAATGAGATTTCAGATGTTCATTCTCTGTGTTCTTTACTTCCGTTATAATATTATTGTGTAAAAATAGCAATAGTAGCAATATATTGTAGAACATCGCTACTCATGTAGACATGACCTCATCCGTGTAAGAAAATTGCACTGAGTACATTTATGTGCAGGCACAAAACTGGGATAAGGTGAGTAACCTAGTTGAGTGAGAAACCTAGTTTCTTGAAAACCTTCATTTACATGCGCAAGTATGCTTCTGGAGAGGCAACAATGCTCCGATGTCATTAAACTGTGCAAAACAGAGTTAAATGTTATCATTGGCCATGGTGAATCTGAAAACAAGCTTGAAGCCTGTGATCATTTTCTTGTGTGTTATAAATGAGTTTTGTCCTTTATGTGCTACGCCGTAAAATAGCATCCATCTCTTTTTTACATCCTTGACCCGAGCCTTTGATGATTCTTGGTGTGAACACTGGTCGCTGTGATCACACCATATCAACACATTTATAGCAAATAGCTGGATGAAAACTAAACTGACACTGTTTTTAAATGTTTCTGTTACTGGATTGCAAGCAATACACTCTTTTCTGCTTGGCTGTGTGGTTGAGTCCCGCAGAGGACCAGCTTAGCACTGTATGTTCAGCTGATCAACATAAATTTAGTAATTAACTGTTAATAGCAAGACACTGGGTTATTGGTCTCTGAGAAACCAAGCTAACACACACAGATTCTTTCTCAAGTAATCCAAATATTTGGCCAGGTAAACCCTTCACCTGGGTTACAATTAAGGATTTTTTAGTCTGCACGTGTTCATTGCACTCAATTTGCTTGCACATGTGTTACCTTCATACACTCTTTCAGCAGCCACAGGTACAAGTGTCCACAAGATACATATCCTGGGGCAAATGCTTGGGCAAATACATTATTCCTTATCTTGGTTGAAATAATTTAGTTCAGTATTTCAGAAATTGCTATAGATGTATATATTGGGTAAAGCAGAAGTCAGTGTTCATACCAAGAATCATTGGTGGCTCAGGTCGAGGATGTGCAAAACAGATTGATGTTCTTCACAGCACATGCAGGACTAAACATAGAATGAAGCCTGTGATAATTTTCTTGTGTTTTATTAATGTTTTTTTGGTTTCACGGAAGCCAATGATGACATTTAACTCTTTTTTGCACATTTTAATAACATTCAAGTGTTTTGCCAAAGGAGAACTCCAGAGACGTATTTGGGCATAAAAAGCAGAGGTTTGTAAGAAACCAGTTTTCTGCTTTAACCAGATTACTGACCTTATCCCAGTTTTAGTATGTGAATATAGCTGCACTCACTGTTCTCAGTAAAAGAATCACAAGCTCTTCAGCATTGCTTTATTAAAACTATCTGTATTTTAAGGCTCAATGTTCTTCCATCGTCAGTGATGTAAAACAAGTATAGTTAACCATATGCTATTGTTTCCATTTTTCTAGGTAAACTCATGGAGTGGTTCAATAGAGATCGGGGTGACAGCACTGGACCCAGCTACACTGGATTTCCCAAGCAGCGCCACAGGACTAAAAGGGGGCTCCTGGATTGTTTCAGGATACTCTGTCCTCCTTGATGGTCGATCAATTTTGGAGGAATACGGCAGGGACTTGGACCAGCTGGGCGAAGGGGACCTAGTTGGGATTCAGCGAGACACACAAGGCAACCTGCATCTCTGGGTTAATGGAGAAGACTGTGGTGTAGCTGCCACTGGACTTCCCCCACGACTCTGGGCAGTCATAGACTTATATGGAAAGTGCACACAAATCACAGTTGTATCTTCTGAACCACCTCCTTCAGACCAAGAAACTAGCGAGGACAGTGAAGAGCAGGCAGAAGCAGCAGCTCCTGTATCTCAGGAAGGTATAATACATCCAAGACCTTAGAGCTTCTGTAACTTCAAAATGTTGTACTTGCTGTGTCTTTTTATTGATATGGTTATGGAAATATTCATGTCCACTTAAATGTTAAAAACTGATGCATTGTTCTTTATATTCACAAATAGTCTTTTTATTACCACGCTCTGTCCTCTAGTTTCAGCTTTGCCTCGAAGCCAAAGTCGGCCTGACAAGTTTCCAAACAGCCTTGGTACAGAGAATGGTGAGTTGACATTAGTCCTTGGTGGAATCTTGGTGTAAGTTGTGGCAGTAAACTTAAACTTGAACACCTGCAATAGGTAAGGTACACAGAATTATAGTAATCTACTATTTTAAGTTTGGCACTTAGTTCAGATTTACTTTAGACTTTTGGATAAACTAATTTTAACTGTCATCTCATTCTTCTTAAATGATATTTTTACACTAGAAATGAAGAATTTGGTAAGAATAATTAATAATTCACTCTCAATCGTGATCTAGGAGCAGTTTGAGAAAATAGTCTGTGAGGCATGTCATTATAGAAAATCGATATTGAAACCTTTATTGGGCAGAAAAATAACCTTGATGTATAGTTTTATTTCTACCCTTTCCAAGCTAAAGGTTATCTTGTTTTGCCCCCAAGGTTTTGGTGAACAGGACCTCTCTGATTTTGTGAACAGTGCCATTTTGTCTGCATATAGCAACAGTGTCAGTGAACCCATGGATGTACCCAGATGTTCTCAGGGAAACAGCCCTCCAGAAGGTTTGGGTGCTTCACTTACAGTAGCACCCAATCTAGGTAGCATCTCCCCAATAGGTGGGGTTATGACAAACGATGCCCTGCTTTTTCATGAGAAATGTGGCACACTCATTAAGCTGAGCAACAACAACAAAACAGCTGAGAGACGAAGACCCCTTGATGAGTTCAACAACGGTGTAGTGATGACAAACCGACCACTGCGAGACAATGAAATGTTTGAGGTATTTCTTTGAATTACTTAATGATTATAACAAACTGGTTCTGAATTTTTTTTAAATATATGGTTATCTGGTCATTTTAAATTATTAATCTTTCTTATATTTTCTTCCATATTTTCAAGCATAACGTATATTTTAAAGTTTGAAGCATTATTAATTAGTTTAACATTTTTGTATAAGTGTAATTCTTAACAGTAAATTTTTTTGTCCACCAGTAAAGTGGCCAACAGATTGCCACAACCTAGACTTTTTTGAATTTCTACAACATATCAGGCTGTATTCAAGATTACTTTTTGTTTCTCTGGGTGTGCCTGTCTGCTCATTCTTTCTCAGTCTTTGTCACTCAATAGTCTTCTGTGATGTGCTTAATGCACATGCATCTCTTTGTCATTCTTACATTCTCTATCCACACTTGACATTCTGCAGATGAAGTTGCTCTTCTTTTTCAGAACAACAAAAGACTAGATATAAGAAACAGTAAACTCTCAGCCAGTTGTGTCTACATGTAAGAACTCGCACTTACCTCTGAATTCTGAACACATATATGACCATTGCATGCATTTCTTTGTCTTTCTCGATTTTTCATTCCGTATTCTGCACTTAGCAGATGGTGTTGTTCTTGATGCTCAGCACATGCTTTTTGTTTTTTTTTTTTGCCGAACCCTTTCAAATAATAAGCCCACAAGCACAGGTCATTTTCTAAAGATACTCTTTACAGGTACTCCTCACTTTACGACCTATTTGCTTAACCACCACTTGCACTTACGACCAATCGAGTTTCGACCTGCAATTCGGGGAATCCCCTTTCTCAGCTTGAGTGTCGGTCAGTGGTGAATAGTGACATGCGCCCTGAGCATACTATAGGCTTGCTATGCACTTTTTCAGTCAGTTTCATTCCTACAAGCAGTCACTGTAACCTCGTTTTTTTTTTTTTTTTTTTACATATTTGTAACCCCAAAATAGTACAGATGTCGACGAAAAGAAAAAGTATGGCATCATCTGGAGAAATTGTTAAGAAACTAAGGAAAGCTATCAACCTTGGAATGAAAATAAAAATCATACAAGACTACGAAGCTGGTAAAATGGTTAAAGAAATATCATGTGACTTGAAATTGGCACATTCGACAATTTCAGCGATTTTAAAGGATAAAGTTAGAGTGAAAGAGGCGGTGAAATCATCGACAGGATTTAAAGCCATAATAACTAGGCAACGAAATGGTCTTATTAATGAGATAGAGAAATTATTGGCGATCTGGTTTGACAACCAGATGCAAAATAATATGCCGATAAGCCTTTTAATAATTCAAGCTAAGGCACGCAGTATCTTAGACTTTGAAGGCACGTGAATGCAAAAAATCGTCAGAATCATTTACAAATGATAATATGTACATATGCATGTCTTTTTATGAATAAATTTGAAGTTTGTTGCATAATTTTATAATTTTACAACGTTCCTATATTCCCGGCTCAAGCTCCTTGCTTATCGACCAATTCACTTAACGACGTAGTCGTCGGAAAGGAACTCGGTCGTAAAGTGAGGAGTACCTGTATTTATTTTTTTAAAATTCCAGTATGCGCCAGGGACCTCATTTATAAAACTTTGTGTATACTTGAGCATGAAAATATGTGCATTGCAGAAAACCAGGAAATTGTGTACACTATGGAAAAAAATCAGATTTATACATCCTGACATAAATGCACATTTCTATATAATTTACCCTTTACTAATCACAGTCACCCTGTAATGCTCGTACGTGAATGAGTCTCAAATGCCTCCCTGAAATATCCATATATGGGGCATGCTAATCAACCTCATGCATGTGCAATCAAAATACTGCAGAACTTCACTGGCTGGTAGAGCAGCCTCCCACCTGATGCATTGAGACACTGCCACCTGCATTCAAGAGTATCTGGCTCCACTCAAGGTCATGCATGGCATTTGTGGACCTCTAAGATGGGCACTGCCGCCCCAACCCGGTACAGACAGACACAGAGGCACAACTCCAAAGCACGCACGGCTTTTATTTTCTTTTTCTCCCTTGTGGGAAACATCTTTCCCGTCTCTCACAAGCACAACAACACAGTTCCAAGCACAACACTCTTTTCTTTCTTTTACTTTCTTCTTCTTCTCTTTCTTTCTCTCCTCTAATACTCTCAGTCAAGCTTTGTCTTCCTCCTCCCGACTCTGGCTCACCGAGCAATGTCGTCTGGCCCCTCATATAAGGCACTCAGAAGTTCTCCAGGTGTTTGATGACCTACTTCCGGGCCACACTTCTGGGTGTGGCGGAAGAACTCCCCATGAGAGCTCAGCAGTTGCTGCAGCACCCCCTGGCGGTGTCCACGGACCCCAACAGGGCTGTACCAAACTCCAACTACCATGGAGGCCTGTGGAAGTCCTAGGCACCGCTGCAACCCAGGGGGGCTGCCACCTAGCGCTCTGGCCGAGGTAAAACTCTGGCCACGCTTGCTCCCACGGTCCTCCCAGCATGGAAGCGTTCCAGCCGAGCAAGGGCCCCGGTCTTCCACCACACGTTGTGGCATTTCTCCTCTGCACTCAGGTGTTATGGGAGGGTATAAAGTGCCAGAGTATTTGCTGTTACAATGAAAAGTACAGGCCATATGAAATACTGAGGGTTAAGCCAGTTACCTTACCAATAAGCCAGCAACCATATACAATGCCATCATGTCTGTCAAAGCTGCATTCCCACAAAATAAATTAATCATGCCACAGAGTTTGTCAGTTTCATCTTGGCATCAAAGATGGCTTGAGCATTAATTAAATGTCAGTGCTCATGGTTAACAAAGGCAGCTTCATTCTCGCAAGGTACCCTTATTACAATATGAGTGCTAGTTGCATTAGGAGAAACAGACATTGCTGCAAATTTCCTTTTTTGTGTTGTTTGATTTATATGCACATACGCCTTATAAAGACTGGATGTAGCACCTCAGTTGTCAGTCGCTTTCAGCTCTATGGACAAGACAAAGTTAAGCTTAAGTGAGATAGTCCTGACCTGT
This sequence comes from Erpetoichthys calabaricus, assembly GCF_900747795.2. Classification (NCBI taxonomy): domain Eukaryota; kingdom Metazoa; phylum Chordata; class Cladistia; order Polypteriformes; family Polypteridae; genus Erpetoichthys; species Erpetoichthys calabaricus. Next base: position 276,212,981 of record NC_041396.2, on the reverse strand, counting down.
TAACCAGTTAGATTAGAAGTGAAACAGGCAGCCTAGATAAACTGGCAAATAAATAAAGGGGTTCTTCGGTGCAAATAGGCAGCAATCGTCCCTTTAAAATGGGAACTAAAATGCACTTTGTACATCATATTCATAACTTTTAAAGTGTGATTTTTCTCACCTCAATGCACAGTATAATAGTGGCTTTGTGATATAAATTATTATGCATGGAAGTTGTCATTTAGCTGGTTAAGACTGCATTTCCCTGCTTGATCAAGGGTGTAGAAATTCCCCAGTATCTCCGAAATACATGTGGGTTGGAGTTTGCCGTAAATACATGCATGTTCCCCTGACAATTTTTTTTTTTTCTCATAAATATCATTGTTTGTTTGGGGAATTATGTATACACACCTCAAGCCTCTCTTTGAGCATCCGCAAGCTTTATAAATGATGCCCCAGGTCGTAAGATTCTATTCAAGAGCAATAGTTTGTGAGTAATTGTGTGACAGACAGCTAGACTTTAGCATCATATATAATATATATATATATATATATATATATATATATATATATATATATATATATATATATATATATATATATATATATATATATATATAATATAATATATTTGCACATATATGTTTATAAATGTAATACAGATTCCTTGCTGTCTTATTTATTTATATGAAGAATGCATTATAGCTTTGATTCCATTTGCGGGCCAATTGGTGACCACAGTAGCCTGGATAAAGAATGCAGCTTGATTGTCAGAGAGTGTACTATGCTGCAGCACAGCTGGCAGTTTTTGGGAGCTCTGGAATTTAAAGCATGATTTCTTTAACTTTTTACTGTTAATCTGTCCAACTTTGAATTATTTGGCCAGCGTGCAAAGTAGAAAATGAAGAAAAATAGTGAGACTGGCATGGGTAACTTAAGATGTAGCTAGTGATGAGCCAATGTACAAATTTGATACTGATAATCTATCTTTCTTTTTTTCAAATCTGGCAAATTCAACACAACTATTTTTCCTCTGTATTTTGCATGTATATAAATTGTGACCTGGCTTCTATGTAAACTGATAAATTACTATTTAAATGAAGTAAACATTTTTTTTGTCCTTAAACATTTTTATTTTCCAATCTGTGTTTTGGGAACAAATCAAATACAGTGCAAGCTCGGGTCACGAATGTCTCGGACCACGTACAAATCAGGTTATGACCAAAAAGTTTGGCAAACTTTTGCATCTGTTCCCAACCACAAACTCGGGTGACGAACAAGCCAGTTTCCCTTCCGGGTCGTACGCGCCGATGATTTCTGCACGTGTTCAGTCTCTCCCTGTGCATTCCCTGTGCAGCGAGAGAGAGAGAGCACGAGCAAGCGTATATATATTTACATACAGCTCGTACTGTCCGGAACAGATTAATTGTATTTACATACAATCCTATGGGGGAAATTACTTCAGGTCACGACCAAATCGGTTTGCAACCAGAGTTTTGGAACGAATTACGGTCGTGACCCGAGGTTCCACTGTAAATGTAGCATTCACTGTGAACTCTTTTTTATGTTATTTCTTACATGTTTTAAATGTAAAGGTCTGCTGCAAACATGAATACTGCTTTCATACCATCTTGATTGAATGTACTTATTTTATCAGTTATTTACAAAATTAACAGGAAGTTACAATGCAGATGATACCACTTTTTCCTTCCCTTAGCTTTGCTGATAATTTTTTCACTTTTTTATTACTGTTTTATTGTTGCTTTCATTCATGGTGAAAAATATCACACCGTTAGCACACTTCACAGGTAACCACACTGTTAAAAGGTAGGAAGCAAAAGCATTTACTATTATTGTTTTTGTTGCTTTGTTGGACCCTTGAGCAAGGCTCTTAACCTGCAATTGCTCCGACCTGGGTGTGATGTTAGCCTGCATCCAGCCCTGCAAGCAGATCCTCCAACTTTCAGGGAAAGCCAGGGGGTTGGTTACAGAATTGTAAAAACCTCACTCTGTTCCATTCAAACCTGTGTGGTGCTGAGTTGTCACACATTGCATGGCTGCGCTCGGGTCCTAATTTGGGATCCTGAGGTGGTTCGACATGTGGTGGATGTAGCAACATGCTGCATCAGTGCATGCTCCCAGCCCCTCTCTCTCTCCTCTCTTTGTTATACCCATTACATTATCATTTTGTGTAATGGTTGGTGTGAAGCTACAGGATGCTATTATGCACAGTGTTTGAAATGTGTTAAAGGGTGTCCGAACTATGTTTATATAAAGGACAGATTCTGCTTGAGAAATCATTTATTTACTGGAATTTACTGTAATTCTTCAGATTGTAACTTTAGGTTTAGTGTTGCCTTTAAAATGAGTGAGTTAACCTGTTTGTTTCAACTGTTATTTTACTACTCATTTTGGTTTGTCCTCATATCTCTGCTGCTTAGATTTCAGGTCCAGATTGAATTGTTATGAGACTTCAGGGTTTTAGGGAGAAATCTTGCTGTATGTATACTTAATGCATGTTATACTTAACGCTACGCTGTGTGACGCGTGCGCTTGAACACACTGCTGCTACGTAAGCAGTGTACTAACTAAAACTTGCATGTGTACTTTAAATAAATCTGGAGGATTCCAACAGGTGTCCGTGCAAGAAATCATCACAGTGAGAAAACAACATCCGTTTTTGCTGTGTTGTGAGTTGAAGCGAAGAAAAATTATTTGGATTCTGATGCTGTTGCGAAGGTGCAAAAAAAAAAAAAGAAAAGGCGACACAAAATGTTGAGGCAGCATGCGATACCTTTAAATGTATCGCATCATTGCAATGTGGAATATGCGACACTTGTATTGCCTGTGGGAGAAATCGATGAAGAAAAGCACCATGAAGACATTTGAATGTCAACATTTAAGACTGATTTGTTTCACTGCATCGAACCATTCATCAAACATCAAAGCACCCAGATTAATCCTGTTGGAGCTGCAAACCTGCTGTCACATGTTGATCGTAAACAATAATACAAACCTGATTTGGACATAATCAACACATCAGCCCCAATACCTATTTTTTTTTTTTTTTTTTTTTTTTTTTTTTTTTAAAGCAATATCTGATATGATTCTTAGTTCAGTGCATCCCCACTTGTATTAGAAAAGTGTAATGTATTTAATGTAGCTCATATTGACCCTGGAAGTTGGGTAAGTGGATGGTGAGCGTGTATATTGCTTTATGGCACACAATCACTTGGGTATTCATTTTTTTGTGTTTCTGTCATCTCTTCACTTGGATACAAGCCGTATATCCATTTTTTGACTGTCTCATGTAAAAAATACTGTATAAATAAAATAATTACATTACTTTTGGCCTAGCTATTCTAATTGATTTTGTGGGATTTTCTGAATTGTTTTATTAGTTTGCAAAACAAGAAAATGCATTCATACGAAAAGAGAACTAATCTGTATGTATTGTTTTAGATATACAGTGGTGTGAAAAACTATTTGCCCCCTTCCTGATTTCTTATTCTTTTGCATGTTTGTCACACAAAATGTTTCTGATCATCAAACACATTATATTGCCCATTAGTCAAATATAACACAAGTAAACACAAAATGCAGTTTTTAAATGATGGTTTTTATTATTTAGGGAGAAAAAAAATCCAAACCTACATGGCCCTGTGTGAAAAAGTAATTGCCTCCTTGTTAAAAAATAACCTAACTGTGGTGTATCACACCTGAGTTCAATTTCCGTAGCCACCCCCAGGCCTGATTACTGCCACACCTGTTTCAATCAAGAAATCACTTAAATAGGAGCTGCCTGACACAGAGAAGTAGACCAAAAGCACCTCAAAAGCTAGACATCATGCCAAGATCCAAAGAAATTCAGGAACAAATGAGAACAGAAGTAATTGAGATCTATCAGTCTGGTAAAGGTTATAAAGCCCTTTCTAAAGCTTTGGGACTCCAGCGAACCACAGTGAGAGCCATTATCCACAAATGGCAAAAACATGGAACAGTGGTGAACCTTCCCAGGAGTGGCCGGCTGACCAAAATTACCCCAAGAGCGCAGAGACGACTCATCCGAGAGGTCACAAAAGACCCCAGGACAACGTCTAAAGAACTGCAGGCCTCACTTGCCTCAATTAAGGTCAGTGTTCACGACTCCACCATAAGAAAGAGACTGGGCAAAAACGGCCTGCATGGCAGATTTCCAAGACGCAAACCACTGTTAAGCAAAAAGAACATTAGGGCTCGTCTCAATTTTGCTAAGAAACATCTCAATGATTGCCAAGACTTTTGGGAAAATACCTTGTGGACTGATGAGTCAAAAGTTGAACTTTTTGGAAGGCAAATGTCCCGTTACATCTGGCGTAAAAGGAACACAGCATTTCAGAAAAAGAACATCATGCCAACAGTAAAATATGGTGGTGGTAGTGTGATGGTCTGGGGTTGTTTTGCTGCTTCAGGACCTGGAAGGCCTGCTGTGATAGATGGAACCATGAATTCTACTGTCTACCAAAAAATCCTGAAGGAGAATGTCCGGCCATCTGTTCGTCAACTCAAGCTGAAGCGATCTTGGGTGCTGCAACAGGACAATGACCCAAAACACACCAGCAAATCCACCTCTGAATGGCTGAAGAAAAACAAAATGAAGACTTTGGAATGGCCTAGTCAAAGTCCTGACCTGAATCCAATTGAGATGCTATGGCATGACCTTAAAAAGGCGGTTCATGCTAGAAAACCCTCAAATAAAGCTGAATTACAACAATTTTGCAAAGATGAGTGGGCCAAAATTCCTCCAGAGCGCTGTAAAAGACTCATTGCAAGTTATCGCAAACGCTTGATTGCAGTTATTGCTGCTAAGGGTGGCCCAACCAGTTATTAGGTTCAGGGGGGCAATTACTTTTTCACACAGGGCCATGTAGGTTTGGATTTTTTTTTCTCCCTAAATAATAAAAACCACCATTTACAAACTGCATTTTGTGTTTACTTGTGTTATATTTGACTAATGGTTAAATGTGTTTGATGATCAGAACCATTTTGTGTGACAAACATGCAAAAGAATAAGAAATCAGGAAGGGGGCAAATAGTTTTTCACACCACTGTATTAGCTTCTACTACAGTGCATGCTTGATTTTAGTTTATCTCTGGTGGTTTGTTTGACATATGTCTCAAGAAAAAAATGAATTCTTATTCACGCATACCCTCAGAAAAGAAACAAATGCATAGTTCAGTATGGTAATTTACAAGAGTACGTTTCACAATAACATCAGCAAATGTAGAAACATTCAGGTAAGTTCTAAGAGTAATTTTCAGGCTCACTTGTGATTGTTAAAACCTTTTTTGATAGAGATTGTTGGAGTGTGGACTCTAAAGCAGCCAGTCCACTATACCCATACAGATTAGAAGTATTTCAGAAGGATCTGAGAAAAATGTGATTCATATTCACTTGATGAATGCTTTAAATATTGCATGCGCTTATTGCTAAAATAAATTAGCACATTATTTAGCATTATATTTTAAAACATTTTTGGTCTCAATACTTAGTTGGGTAAGGTGGTAACGTAGGCTTTTCCCTGAAGGGCAAATAGCACTTATGGACAAAAATCTGAAGCCCTGTTAGGTTCCTGAAGTCCACATATCAGATGACTTCCAGGTATTAAGACGTAGAAGCTGGATATGTGGTATGAACCTTAAGGTCCAGGCTGCTTTCATTTAACTCCTCCACCTGGGACGAAAGGGTCATATAATTGTCTGATTAATGGAGACAATCCATTAACAATTTCCTGACGAAACTGAGTAGAATGAAACCCTTAAAAAGTCACTGTGACATTCCAAGCCCAGGTATACCCACTCTTTTACTGAAAAAATCACTTCTCATTTTAAAAGTATACTTCAAAATATATAAATATATCAAGAAATGTACCTCTTTTTGCAGAATTATACAAGTAATAGATTATTAGTAAAAACTAATAAATCGTATTATTTAGGAAGTACTGCCCAATCAGAGAGTCGCCATCCTGGTTACTGGGAAACTAATTTAAAAGTCTTTGTATACTGAGACTAGCTTTGATATACATTTCTTTACATGTATTTTTTTTAGATGCTACTGTGACATACTGGTTAGTGTTGCTGCCATATGCATCTGCCATCTTGCAACTGTCTTAGTGGGTTCATTGCCTTCTTTGCAAATATGACTCTTATGCAGTAAAAAAATAAAAATTCAGTGAACATTAATAGACCAACATAGTTCAGTAGCCTAACACTTTTATGTAAGTTAATAATAAGCTATCAGAACTTCTTGCTTTAATGACTGCATTATCTGTGCATTACAGATTGCTCCCACTAATGTTGGTGGTGGTCTTTTTCACATTGGATTTTAATGTGTGATATGTGGGTAGGATTTGTAGGTTAATTAGATAAGTAATCAAAATATTAAAATGCTTGTGATACTTTAGTATTGTTAAAATGCTGACGTGTCTTTTTTTTTCCCTTGTCATCTTAGATTCGTATTGATAAGCTTGTTGATAAGTGGTCCGGCTCAATTGAAATTGGAGTTACAACCCACAACCCAAATAATCTGGATTATCCTGCTACAATGACTAACCTTCGATCAGGTAAGGAGATACTAGTGAATGTATTTATGACAGAGGAAAGGATACGTCTCCAATCATTGGCTAACATCTGTAGTTTTCACGTTGAAGTTATTTTTCACAATCCTAATATACAGGGAATTGCGTTCTTAAGTGAAGATTTTTGTATAAATTAAAAATATATATATGGGGTCTGAGGGGAAACATTTCCAAACATGAAAGCAAAAGCTTTAAAACTTACAGAATGCGTCCATTTGAAAGCAGCACAGTTTTTGGTTTCAGAAAACATGTCCTCCATGTTTTTGAGGTATATTTATACCAACAAAAGGAAATCAGGATTAATATATTTTATCACAGATCATTGCCACTATTTAAGGTTAGGGTTTATGCATGGTCAATTATATAAATAAAACCAAAATTTGTTGTTTTTATTACTTGACAGACAGACAGAACTTGTCTATTCACAGCAACCATCTTTATGGAGTTCTCGTGTAAATGTAAAAAAAAAAAAAAAATGAAGTGTGCACAGTTTGGTAATAGTGTTAAATTTACCTCTCTGGGTTGTCCAGAGCTGCAGGTTACATATTTACCTCCTTCTGTCTCATTTTCCCCCCCTTTATTGATGTGTCTCAAACAGATTTATATTATGATATCAGCGAGATAAAAGAAGGTGTTGAGATTGAGAGATTACAATAAACAGAACAGGTAAAGTCAACGTAACGTGCAGATGACTTGTACTGGGAGGCAGGATAATACAAGTTGACTTTCTGAAAAACCATACCAAAGTCATAGTGAATGAAATGAGTAAGAGTCCTAGCACAAATGTCTTTTTGGAAGCTCCTTTTAGCTATGTCTAAGGCTAAGGGAGGTGCCAAAAGGCAAAAATGAGGAGAGATGAGATCAAGAACAAGCAAAATGGTCAGAATACCAGAAAGAATTTAACAAATACCAATCATCAGAAGCCCAGTACACAGAAACAAAAATTGAATTCCAAAAGAGTGATCAAAAGGTCCTTACACTATCTACATCTGTTCTACCCAAACTAAAGTGCACAGGTGGGAAAAGAGGATCCCAAAATTTACAACATTGCAGTTCAACAATGAAGGTATATACAGTATATTGTCATATTCAGAGTCTAACATATGTTTTAAATAAAATACAGTTTATAATCCAGACAAATATTTTGCTGCAAGTGCTCAAGTCACTCACAAAATAACAGCAACCATAGCACTAACAAAATTAGTTTCAGGAAACCACATCCCTTAGGGTAAAATATTGCCATGGAGGAGAAACGGTCAATGAAATGAACAGCAAAAGTCAGAAGTTCTTTTAAAATGGCAGAATCATAAAAAACTAATTTTCCCCAAAAGCAAAATGGATGTGCTGTTTTATAATGTGTATGCAACCACAACATGTGAATCAATATTCAAACATTTAAACTGGTGCTTCATAAATGGCATTTTAACGTGTAATAACAAGCACCATATTTTTTAGTTTATTAAAAAAATGCTTCATTTAAGAACTCAATTTTCCATTGAAAATAATGTATATCATAATCATCATTTAAGTACAGTTTACTCTTGTTATTCCTCGGCTGAAATATATTACCAAAGGAGGGCATGCTCATATACTGTTGTGACAATTCAATGGCTTTAAAGTGTAATTAATAAATACGTAAAGTGCTGATAAATTGATGAAAAGCTGTTTCGGCTAGTAGATGACAAGGAGGTTGTATGGCTTGCTAGAAGCACAAATACGGCTTAAATATCTAAAGTTTTGATTGGTTCTGGATTCTCTGTCATCTAGACTTTGACAGGATCTTATATAAAGAAGCGTATATTTCCTTGTGCACAGATCTGGCATGTCAAGCAGCATGGGATTTGTTGAGCTAACTCCTGAGCTTAATTTTACAACTAATATACAGAGCCTCCTATTTAAAGAAATTTGAGCAAAGTTTTTCTCCTATTTATAGTGTGTAGACCTTGCATTCTCTTTCATCTAGTAACTATTTTTTTTTATTGTAATAACATTACTTAGTTTCTACTAATGATCTCTCTGCCGTTGCCTATGTATTAATGCTCTTTGAAATTACACAGTTGCCCCTTTTAAAAATGTAAAAAATTTTGTTTTGTAATATGTGTAACCATTTATTGAGCTGTATTTAATTTCTCCTAGATGCTAAGTAATTCTTTTTATTGGTGGTGTTTGCATGTTGCTTTCAACACTGTGTTGTAAGTGGTAATTGTGAATTGTTCTGATGCAGTAAATGCCACCATTATGTTTTTGATAATCATAGCATTCTACTTTACTGTTTCAATAATTTAGTTTGGAGAGTCAGACATTGTTCTTAATTTTTTTGCTTCATACTTTAAAAGTAGTTTTCATTACATATAGAAGTCTATACACAGTGCTCCTTCATTTTACTCTGTAGTTAGAAAAAGACTATTTGTGAAGGTGTTACAGGGATAATTTTGTTTCTTTTTACAACGCATTGCCATTAGGATGCATAATTAACTTTCATTCATATGCTGATAACACATGGTTGCATTTATAGGTCAAACCAAATAATGTACTTTATGAACTGAGTACAATAGCAAAGTAAAATTACCCATCAATCTATGTATGCTTTAACATGTGTGTTAGGGTATTTGGAATCTCTTAAATTTGTCCTATTTGTGTGGGTGTGCCCTCAGTGAGAGGCTGTTGCTCCAAATAGGATTGGTTACCATGTTAATCTCAGTGTTGCAGTGATGGACTCCATCTCCCTGGATTCTGTGAATGAATAAAAATTACTTGCTTAAATTCAGCAAAAAAAAAAAAAAAATTCTGCAGATGTTTTACTTCAAAAGACTTGATCCTGTCATAGTTTAGGTGTTATTTTCTAAACTTGTAAATGGCTTTGCTTCTCCTAATCAAACTAATAATAAATTCTTTGCATTTATATAGTGCTTTTCTCACTACTCAAAGCGCAGGTTAAGGGCTTGCTCAAGGGCCCAACAGAGCAGAGTCCCTTTTTTGGTATTTTATGGGATTTGAACCGGCAACCTTCTAACTGCCAGTGCAGATCTCTAGCCTCAGAGCCACCACTCTCCCTAATGACTAATTTCTGTCCTCTAAAATGTAAAATGCTTTCTCAAAATGTAAGCCTGTTTAAAAATTCCTTTTACATATAAAAGTGATGTTACAGGTCGAAGTTTTTTTAAAAATAAAATTTTGTACTTTTTGTGGTAACACTCTGTATATATTGGAGTAGAAATATCATTGTTGGGATGGACCCATGGTTAGGTTTTTGTGGTGTTCTGCTGTAGCTATTGTTCTTTGCTTGTGCTGTGATCCATTTAAGAATCGGCACCGCCGTCTTGTTATCTAGTACTGACAACTGAGTGCGGAAGTCCTTGTTGGGACACCCAGCAATAAAAGCAACCATGAAAAGGAGTATGAAATCCTTACAAGCCACACATGCTGGCACCATGTTTCGCTAGATTATTATTATTAATATATTTTACTTTTTTTCGTCACAGTCCCTCTGCAACACATTAAGCTCTTATAACAATGTTGTGTCGGTCCTGTGTGCCACACTCATCCGGCATCCTGTTCTACAGACATATTGTGATGCTGCATGGACAGCTGTGAGGAATGAGATGGAGGATAGTGTGTGTGTGGCATACAGACAGAGTGATTTAAGTAGGATTACAGGTCTGTTAGTAAGATAGTAACCATGTGAGAATAGATAAAGTAAAATAACTGGCAAGAAGCAGGCAGGTCAAAGACAAACTTGTTTAATTTGTTTTATCATTTTGGAAGTGTCCAGCAGGCAGTGGCCTGGTACCGCCCGTATCGTGGCACTGAGAATAAAAAGTCAATTGGCACCTATGGGCTCAACCCAGAAAAACAGGACTGTAACAGTATGAAGTCATTGTCTGCACAATCTGTCTACTTTCTTCTCCTTTACAGATGCAGCAAGATAAAAGTGGGCTGAGTATTTTTAGTTGCATCTCATTTTTTTAGATATTGTGTGGCAAGCTAGCACCCTTGTGAGTGTTGGCTGACTCTAACGAGGCTCTTTAAAGTAGGGATTTTAAAGTGTTGTAATAAAAGGAAAATCAGTTCAATTTTGACCATTATTTTCCATTTGCTTTAATAAAAAGTTCTTCACATTTAACAACAGTCCAAGATCTCAGGTTTAAGAGTGAATAGGACAAATTCAGAGAAAACTGCCCTGAGTACACCTGTACGTCAAAGTGCAGTGTAGTGAGAGAAAAAATAATAATAATTCTTTACATTTATGTAACGCTTTAACAACAACAAAAACTACATTTTGAACGGGCTGGCTGTTAGTTTTAGTAATGAAGATAGCAAGCTAATCATTCTAAATTATGAAAAGGCTATCATGAAAGTGATGTGCTAAAACAAATCTGCAAGATGTCACAGCACTGCACAGTGCCTGGAGTAAATTGATGTCAAAATTAGTGCGGGTAAAACAAACAGTTGCTCTTTTACAGTAAAATCAAATGTCAGCTTTTATCTTTGAATGACGCTTTTTAAAATTAATGTGAATTATATTCAAATAGCGATGTTCGAGGTGACCGACCTAATACATAATATTAATTAATTGTCCAGTTGTTATTCTTATATAGTGATTTTCTTGGCTGACCAGACTAGGTAAATTACACAAATTTATAAATTCAAAAGGGTAACAAGTTAAATGCAAAACACAATGCAAGGTACGCCCGGTGTCCATTAGGTTTACCTATCTACTAAACGATAGATACTATTCATGTTTTGCCTCTAGAACAGACTGAACTCTTTAAGGCATGGATTCAGAAAGGTGTTAGAACTATTATGCAAGTTTGTCCATGCTGACTCAAACTTGCAGTAACTGCATAGTAATATTATCTACCATACATTAATGCTGCAAACTTCCTGTTCCACCACATCCCAAAGGCATTATGTGAGATTGATAGCTGAGGATTGTGTAGGTCATTGGAGTAATATGAAGTCATTTTCATATTAATGGAGCCATCCTTAGATGAAGTGAGCTTTATGACACATCATTCTACTGAAAGTAGCCTATTTGTCATAAAGGGATCTTAACAGGTCTAATGTGTGCCTGTAAGACACCCAGGCTGTATGTTTTGACACAAGGCATAATGTGTCAATTAAGTATTTGAGTACTTTACACCAAATACAGATTGAAGTCTCAGAATGTTGCTAGGTGATTCTGCCCCTTCCCATTGTTGCCTCATTTTCCTTCTCTTAGCTGACAGAATTGGAACCTGGTGTAGTCTTCTGCTTCTGTAGTCCATCAGCTTCACTGATTGAAGTATTATACATTAATACATACTGTCCTGCATAGCACTATTTTACATAGCTTTTACATGAGTATATATTATGTTCTTAAGAATTACTTATGAACACTTTGAAATCACTTCTGTTGTGTTTGTCTAGCACCTCCTCACTTACCAGTATGATGATATAATACATATGATTTACCACTCGACTCATCTTGATGTAGTCATGCAAGACATCAAGCTTTTTGGCCATGTACCCCAACACTATTTTTGGCACAGTAGACCTGAAAACCCTCCTCTTTAGGCCATTTTGGAGAAACAGTAAAGCTGCTGCTTTTAAAACTCCAAATAAATGCTCAGTTTGTGATATGTTAATTTCGAATGTGTTCCATATTTTTGAAATAGAAAAAATGGCTATAGAGTATCAGAGGATTAGACTAAGAGCTATGATTATTTTTAAAATGCCTATTGCTGTTATGTCAAGGTATCACGTCAGTTTTAGCTATAAATAGGATTAAAGCAAGATATTTTAAGCAGAAGTGCTGCACACTGAGACATGTGTTGTGTCTTTATCACAGTTTATCAGTTGCAATGGACTACCCCTACATTATTAATAAGCAGAGCTTGCTATACCAAAATCTCATTGGCTGACCAAAACTGAAATATGAATGATAATAGAAAAGTCACAAAAAACAGATTTCTGAAATGCTGTATGCTTATTGTTAATGGGGAACAACAGCTTGTGAACACTGAACCACATACATCATGTATAACTTAAAGGCTAATCTTTGTGGAGGAATATTTTGGACATACATACATAAATAAAAGTACTATGAAGATGTGCTCATAAATATGTCATGAAATGCAAGCATAAATAAATAAATGTGTTACAAAATGTGTTTTTGTTGCTTATGTAGTTTTTTTTAATTTTATCCATAATATTCCTCCAAACGCATCATGAAATATGACTTGAAATAAATCTGTCACTTTCACTCATCAAAGTTGAGAGGGTGGGCTGCAACACATACTGTGTTTTGATTAGTGAATCATCTTCTATATATTATGCCAATTCAATATATGCGTGCACAAGAATTAGATGTTTATGAAATAGCACAAGAATTAATTTAAAAAAATGCTTACTACCAGTGATGGAATGGATTCTGCCGAAGTTATCCATATTTCAGAGAGAAAATTGAAGATTTATCAGAAGAAATTACAATGCTGCCGACCCTTTTAGACTACGATATCAAGGAAACTGTTTTTGGAAACATCAAAGAATTAGTACAGTGGACTAGGCTGCATGCCAGTTCAGATGACGAAGTTACCTGCCCTGGACACCCATCCTTTGACATTGCAGATGAGTCAATAGAACAATTTCTTTTATGCAGTTTAAAAGTTAGTCAGATTACAGTTCTATATGGTGTCCCAGTGAAGGTGAATGATCCAGTGTGAGATACAGTGAGCTGCACCTGTATCAGTTAGACACTTTGACACAGAAAGCCCAAAGCAGCGCCAGCTGTAAAGTTGTTTGAAAAAGTAGCTGCAAATATTCACATGACTTTAGACTCATAAAACAAGGGTCAAAACATTCAGTTCCAGAATATTAGTTGGTGCAGCTTTGGACTTTCCATGTTTGGAGAAATATTGCAGGAATATTACAGAAAAATTAAATAAATAAGTAAAAAGCATATTTCATGACAAATTTATTTATGCTCACGTTTCATCACACTTATTTATTTTTGCTCACATTTCACAGAACTTTAATATATTTGCACATTTATGTATTTAATTAATTTTGTCAGAACTATTCCTTCTTAAATCTGGGATTAATAAATTATTAATACAATGTTTTATGAATGGATTTCTGGTGTCTCTGGAGCTCATGATAATAAAATATATGAAGTAAGAAAAAATGCTGTTAAATGGAATTCCTTAAAACAACTTGATGCATAAGAACAAAGTTTCAGGAATGTGAAAAAGGTCAAATGTTGCATTGTGAAAAGGCTGGTAGGACATTGTGGCTTTGGCTTAATTACGTGATTTCTAATTGCTGATCTCATCACTGCAGGATGTCTATAAAACACGGGGGTATGACATTGTAATGAATTTCCAGCACAATTTCACATTTCAAAATATTGCAAGCGCATCCCTTTTTCTGACCGTCAATAACATGCTTCCTGAAGGAGTGGGTGCCTAAGCGATGGCACCATCAGACAGACAAGTCTCTCTCCTGTTTTTAGGTCCAAAAATACCCATGTTCCTTATTCCTCGTAGCTGCATTTATATGCATTGTACTTCTGGATGAGCACTCGTTGAATGTTAGATGTCCTGTGCACACAAGCACGCCCCTATGGCTTTATACAAAATTAGAGCTCATGGCGAGCCTCCAGCCCTGAACTAGCACATGTTCCTCGCAATAAACGATAAAGGAAGATTAATTGCTAATAATAAATAAGTCTAAAGTATTAACTAGGTTTTGTTAATTTATTTCATGCATTTAGTTACCATTTCATACTTATGTTAAAAGATGCAGAATTTATAGGTTCCATTAAACAGCTTCAGCAGAGGAAAATTAATTTCTTTAATGTTTTTGCACTATTCAAGATATTTTTTACATTTGTTACTTTAAATTTTAGGTTGTTTAACTTTTAATACCTCTTACTTGAGGTAATAGAAAGAAACAGTGATTCAGTTGTTTAGTAAAGATCATAAACTATTCGTATAATAGTTCTACAGCATTTTGCCTGAGTGAATTTTTCTCTGGGTTCTCCGAAATTTTTTAAATCTTGCTTTCCAAAGACGTGTATTTTAGGTTAATTGGTAACATTAAATTCACTCCATGACTGTGATAATAGATGTGTATGTGATGGAGCCCAGTGCTGAAGTGGCATCACATCTGGGGATGCCTCCTGCTTGAGTAAAGAGTTGGCAAGGTTGACACTAGCACCCTCATGACCCAGAACTTGATAAGCAGGCAAAAATAATCAATAGATGGATTACTGTGTTTTGAAATTAGGCTTAGAACAGGGCCCAAGAATATTTGTTTGGGTGGTGAAAACGGATCAAGTGTAGATAGAATAATGGCTGTAGTAGTTGGGTGTTAACACTGTGTTAGCCATTATGGATACAATTAAAAGTCAAGCAAATTAACATTTTTTATTGGCTAACTAAACTGATTACAATATGCAAGCTTCTCATCCACTGCCTCTCTGAAAGAGTTACTTAATTACGCCACTGAAATATTGTTTGGTTTTAAAATAAACTAAGTGGTTTTTTTTTTTTTTTGCTTAATAATTTACAATATACAGGTATCTTACATGCAAGTTTGTTACAAGTGACAATTCTTATTAATCTTCTATTCATGTGGTATATACTGTAATTGCGGTCTTAACTCTGTGCTAGTGAGATAAAAATGTAATTCAATTAAACTTATTTGCCCACTTTCTGATTTCCTATATTTTTTTCCAAGTTTTTGACACTGGATGTTTTCATCAAAATATATTAGGTAATAGGCAAGTTATTAAAATTCTGTAATTTATTAAATGAACAAAGTTATCTAGCACTAACTAGCATTGTGTTAAAAGTAATTGCCATCATACACATAACTGGTTGTGCCATCTTTAGCTACAGTGACTCCAACCAGAACCAAACCGTAATTTAATATCAGTCTTCCATGCTATTTTGGAGGAATTTTCACCCACTCTTGCTTACAGAACTGCTTTAATTTAGAAGTGTTAAGTTTTCAACCATAAGCTGCTCATTTCAGGTTCTCCTACAGTATCTATGGTGATGAGATCTGGCCTTTTAATAGATTCTACCTTGATTTAGTTGATCAACTTTTCAGACATTCTAATGTGGACTTGCTTTTGTATTTGGATCAATGCTTTGCTTCGTGACCCAGCTTCAAATTATGGATGGTTATAACTGGACATTCTCCCAGATGGCTTGGGGGATTATCCAGATGCTTCCTGCAAAATGGGGGAAAAACTTGTTTTTCTTAGTTGGGAGTGGCTTCTGCTCCTTTTTATTCTCTAGTGAAGCTCATTTTTGCACATTATCTTTCTGATTGTAGAGTCAGAAGCAGCCTGCAGTTCTTTGGATTTTTTTTATTCTTTATGACATCCTTAATTTTATGTTGCACTCTTAGAGTAATATTGTCAAGGTAGCCACTCTTGGTAAGATGCACCATTGTTCTATGTGTTTTACATTTCGAAATGATGGTTTTCAATGTGGTTCAGGTACAGATGCAAAGTCTTGGAATTGGTTTGTAGCACGTTTCAGACTGACAGATATCAACAACTTTTTTTCCAGTCCTTTCAAGAATTTCCTTTGATCATTAAATCCTTGTTGAATCTTGTGTAAGTTGACTCTGATGGTAAGCATTAAATAAGTGAGGTTTATAAAGAGTGGAGCTGGCTGTAATCAAGCTCGGCTAGCTCTAATCATTCCTTTAACTGGGTAGATTTAACTAATTTTTCTCACAGTACTGGCTGGTGTTAGATATCTTTGTTCATTAAATGAATAATTTTATAAATGTGTTATTAATTTGTTTGAGTACCCTTTATCTAATCATAGATTTTGATTGAATACCTAAAAAAATCAATAATAGAGGAAATCAGGAAAGAGGAAAAATAATTTTCAAAATAAACTTAATATATTAAAAAAAATGACAATATTAACCAGGTAGTGCATGTTTTTTTTTACAACATTTAGTTAGCTGTGAAATTGGTTGTTCATTTTTGTAGACTATAATCCTACAAACATATTTGATTATTTTAAAAAAGGAAGAGAAAACAAGCATAACTATATTGTGTGTAGCATAACAATTAAACTGAACTTCTAAAAAGGGTGTCACAGTGTTCTTGTGCCTAACTGTAGGTACCATCATGATGAGTGGCAGTGGCATTCTTACCAATGGGAAGGGAACACGCCGGGAGTACTGTGAGTTTAGCCTGGATGAGCTGCAGGTAAGGAGGGCACATTCACTAATAAGAATCCTTCGTCATGCTTGCATAAATTTGTCAAATTGCTCAGGTTGTTAAAAATATCCAGCTCAAAAAATTCAGGAGAAATGAAATTAAGGAAAATCGGACACAGTATTGTACAGTTTAACAAAACTTGATTTCTGTATTTTACAGGTGTGTTTGACTACAAAATCATGTTAGAAGTTTTGTCTCCAAATGCTGATGATATCTATTTTCAGATAAATACATAATAATTGCCAGGTTTACTCAGAATGACTAACATAGTGTTTTTTTTTTTTTTTTGTAAACAAAAGTGCACATGATGTAATATCACTAAATCTCTAGAAATAAAATAAATGTACACCTCTTCAGTCTAAAATTGAACCTGAGTGCATATACTATTTATTCTAAAATTGAACCTGAGTGCATATACTATTTATTCTGTTAGGTCACAATATAACAGATAGGCAGTAAGGTAATAGCAACTAAAGGCAAACAAGATCAATAGGACATACTCTAATGAAAGCTCTTCTACTCCTAGCCTTGACCTTTAAGTTTGATAAATGTAATGCACATTCTAGTAATGCATGCTGGAAAGTGGATGGAAACATGTTTACTTCGATGAAACAAATCATGACCTTGTGGAAGAAATCCCGAACAGTTTTAGGTTTTCATCCTCAATGGGCATTATTTAACATTTCCCTTATGTGAACAGTGAGTCACCAATCTTCTTGAACCGTGCTGCAGCTATACGCTGTAACTTTTCTGTTGTTCATATCTGCAATTAAACCTCCCTGTTTATTTTCTTGCTTTCTGCACTTCTTCCTCATATAGGTGAGGCTCAGCTGTGAGAACAAAAATGTTATTACTGTCACTTTAGCAGTCATACTGTATCAGTGCTGTAAATGACAGATTGCATCTGAATCATTAGAAAAATAAAATTAATGATCCAAGTAAAACTCAACCTTAAACAGTATGGGAAGTAAGCAAGTGTTGGAGCAAAAGAAAACTTTATCGTGGCCTGGTTTTTAATGTGAAATTTGTTTCTTTTTGAAGGAGGGAGATCACATTGGACTAATGAGGAAATCAAATGGAGCACTGCATTTCTACATTAATGGCATTGACCAAGGTAAAGTGAGCATTGTAGTTCTGGATACAATGTAAAAGTGAATCCATGCTTCACATATTTATGAATTTTTTGCCTGTTGTCACCATTCAGGTGTTGCTGCCACGCAGACTCCCACCGTAGTATATGGGGTTGTTGATTTATATGGCATGGCTGTCAAGGTTACCATTGTCCACAATCACAATCATAGTGACCGTCTGAGACGAAACAATGCAATAATGAGGGCGTTATCCCCTGATGTGGGTCGGAACCGTACTGCACTCCATCTGTCTACTGATTCTGATGTCCCTGAACGGCTCCTCTTCCATTCCAACTGTGGACAAAAGGCAGCCATCATCAATGATGGGAAGACTGCCTTGCGACCTCAGTGAGTACATAGAGTAGTTGTTTTTTCTTTCCATTTTAGCAGATGCAAAATTGTGAGAAGAAAATTGGAATGTGTCCATTAAATTTTAAGAAAATTGTTTATAGTTATTTGAAGACCTTTACATTATAGCATCATAAACAAAAACCAGGAAGCGATTATTCAGTCCATCAATTTGTCTAATATCTAAGTTACAGTTAGGTCCATAAATATTTGGACAGAGACAACTTTTTTCTAATTTTGGTTCTGTACATTACCACAATGAATTTTAAATGAAACAATTCAGATGCAGTTGAAGTACAGACTTTCAGCTTTAATTCAGTGGGGTGAACAAAACGATTGCATAAAAATGTGAGGCAATTAAAGCATTTTTTAAACACAATCCCTTCATTTCATGGGCTCAAAAGTAATTGGACAATTGACTCAAAGGCTTTTTCATGGGCAGGTGTGGGCAAGTCCGTCGTTATGTCATTATCAATTAAGCAGATAAAAGGCCTGGAGTTGATCTGAGGTGTGGTGCTTGCATGTGGAAGATTTTGCTGTGAACAGACAACATGCGGTCAAAGGAGCTCTCCATGCAGGTGAAAGAAGCCATCCTTAAGCTGCGAAAACAGGAAAAACCCATCTGAGAAATTGCTACAATATTACGAGTGGCAAAATCTACAGTGTGGTACATCCTGAGAAAGAAAGCAAGCACTGGTGAACTCAGCAACGCAAAAAGACCTGGACATCCACGGAAGACAACAATGGTGGATGATCACAGAATCATTTCCATTGTGAAGAGAAACCCCTTCAAAACAGCCAACCAAGTGAACAACACTCTCCAGGGGGTAGGTGTATCGATATACAAGTCTACCATAAAGAGAAGACTGCATAAAAGTAAATACGGAGGGTGCACTGCAAGGTGCAAGCCACTCATAAGCCTCAAGAATAGAAAGGCTAGATTGGACTTTGCTAAAGTACATCTAAAAAAGCCAGCACAGTTCTGGAAAAACATTCTTTGGACAGAAGAAATCAAGATCAACCTCTACCAGAATGATGGCAAGAAAAAAGTATGGAGGAGTGGAACAGCTCATTATCCAAAGCATAGCACATCATCTGTAAAACACGGTGGAGGCAGTGTGATGGTTTGGGCGTGCATGGCTGCCAGTGGCACTGGGACACTAGTGTTTATTGATGATGTGACACAGGACAGAAACAGCCGAATGAATTCTGAGGTGTTCAGAGACATACTGTCTGCTCAAATCCAGCTAAATGCAGTCAAATTTATTGGGAGGCGTTTCATGGTACAGATGGACAATGACCCAAAACATACAGCCAAAGCAACCCAGGAGTTTATTAAAGCAAAAAAGTGGAAAATTCTTGAATGGCCAAGTCAGTCACATGAGCTTAACCCAACTGAGCATGCATTTCACTTGTTGAAGACTAAACTTCAGACAGAAAGGCCCACAAACAAACAGCAACTGAAAGCCGCTGCAGTAAAGGCCTGGCAGAGCATTAAAAAGGAGGAAACCCAGCATCTGGTGATGTCCATGAGTTCAAGACTTCAAGCTGTCATTGCCAGCAAAGGGTTTTCAACCAAGTATTAGAAATGAACATTTTATTTTCAGTTATTTAATTTGTCCAATTACTTTTGAGCCCCTGAAATGAAGGGATTGTGTTAAAAAAAAAAGCTTTAGTTGCCTCACATTTTTATGCAGTCATTTTGTTCACCCCACTGAATTAAAGCTGAAAGTCTGCACTTCAACTGCATCTGACTTGTTTCATTTAAAATTCATTGTGGTAATGTACAGAACCAAAATTAGAAAAAAGTTGTCTCTGTCCAAATATTTATGGACCTAACTATATATCGCTTCTAGATACTGTACTTTTTAAAAGTTACCAAGGTTTCTGCTTCAGCTAAATGTCTCTTGATAATTTGTTTCAGGCTCCCACAATGCTTTATGAGAAAAAAGTGCTTTCTGTCATCTGTCACAAATGAACTTCTTCTTACTTTACACTGATGTCCCCATATCTAAGTTATACATTAAACAATTCTGTGAAAATATCTTGTTAAAGACATTTAAATTGTGTCATGAAAAAATGTTTTCTAAAAAAACCTACAAAGTACATGAAACAATCAGAAAAACTGAACCATAATGGGTTAACTACCATTAAGAAACATTAAGATTTAACAGTTTGCAAATTACAAGTATAATGTTGGTGATTCCTCTGCACCTATGCTTATATTTTATTTTTAGTTATTATAAATACTTTGATACTATCATTGGATTTCTTATAGTCGAGATAAAATTAGACTTTCACTGGCTTATGATGCTTGTCTTAAACTACTAAAAAAGTTCAAGCTGTTCATGCTGCAACTTAAGAAACAGGCTGACTGGTGGAATGTGTGTCTTAGGATTTTGAAGGTTGATCGGTAATGTGTGTGTGCGTAAAGGGCTTACAGTATAGATGATCCCACCTGTATCTGAAAGGACTGAGTTGTATCAGGCTGCATTGAGCTGGAAATGTCATATATAGTAATATACCATGGTTTGTTCCTGCCTTGCACTGTATGCTGGCTCGGATAGGCTCCAGCACCCCACCCCACCACCCTGTTCAGGACAAACAATGAAAATAACAAACTAACCACAACTTATAAATTCAATTTGTCATGTCACTATAGGAACAAATCCACATTTTGTGTTCTGTTTTTAACAATACCAATCTGTGTGATTAAGCAGGCCTAATATTATGTTAAAGTTATAGAAATTACTGCTCTATTCTCTGGTAAAAATAAACCCTGAACTCTTAAATTGTCTCTGCTGAAGTTATACTAAAAAATCGCTCTAAATAGTAAAAGCAGCAAAAGATGAGACAACACTACAGTTAAAAATGAGAGACAACACTTTTAACTGTTTAAGACAAGTTAAATTTAGAATTTATCATACTTTAAAAGACATTTGCTACAGATCTTATAGAATAACAGTTGTCTTTTACCTGTGATTTTTTGAGTTCATTCTATGATTTGTATCTGAAAGTTAGAATGATACATGTTGTGGGTAGTACAAAGTATTTTTTAATGTTATTTGTGGAGAACTATTCAGAGGTCAATACAATCAATATAAGTATATACTTCTATACAAGCTGAAAAAGAAGTAGACTTAATATTAATTTTTTACTTTTATATAGTGCTTTTCTCACTACTCAAAGTGCTCTCCATACAGGGAGGACCCAAGAAGCAAACCCACAATCTCCTTGCTGCAAAGCAGCAGCACTACCACTGCACCACCCGTGAGGTTGCACAGTACATCAGCTTTGCCATCCCACTTTCCGGTTGTGCTGATCTCCAATTATATAATCTTTTGGTTTTCAACTATGCCACATGACTCAAAGGCACAACTTGTGTACCTCTCATTAGCGTTCAGATGAGTAGCATAGCCATGGTGGGTGATTGCTCCCCACTCAGAGCCCCCACCCACCCATTCAATTTCCACTTTGCCTTTGTTTGGCCGCTGATGGTCAAGTTCTATAAACCATCTTATCTTGGTGAAATTTTATTTGCATACCTAGTTTCATATATGCCTATCCACCAACAAATGTTTGGCTACGCTTCTGGGTCAGATAGCATAACCTTACTGACAAGTACAAAATGCAGAGCCGGTCCAGCTTGAGTGATATTTAAATAATCTTCCTTTAACGATCAACTTGCATGATAAGCTTGTCACAGATGTGCGAAGATATTTGTGTGGCAGGTTACACGGACACAACCAGTCCATCTTGTTTAAGTAGCAGCATATTAACAGTTTTTCCTTTCATTCATGCCTAGAGCCTCTGAACTACAATGTGTTCAACATCAGCTGACTCTTTCAAACATAAAATTCAACTGGCTTTCACCCATTTTAGAAAGTTATTTGACAAGAGAGCCCAGTCTGAAGTAGTTATCATATTTATTAAAGGATATGTTTGGTATTTTTAAATTGAGTTATTTATTCACAATCATGGTATACATTAATTTGCCACATGAAGTTGTGTTCTAAAGTAAAGCATATTATATACAGTTTATAAAAATAATTCACCCGTTCTTGCCTTTTACAATGGAGGAGAAGGCTGTGCCATTGAGGAGTTATAATAGCTAACCTGGCACACTCCCATGTGGGCAGCACAGGATTACTTATTTAACAGGTACTGTGAAGTTTTAAAGGGGACAAATGACAACATATTCGAAATGTAATACAGTGGAACCTCGGTTTGCGAGCATAATTCGTTCCAGAAACGTGCTCGTAGTCCAAAGCACTTGTATATCAAACTGAATTTCCCCATAAGAAATAATGGAAACTCAGATGATTTGTTCTACAACCCAAAACTATTCATATAAAAATGATTAATACAAAATATCAAGTAAAAATACATAAAACAAATTAACCTGTACTTTACCTTTGAAAAGAATCATGGCTGGTGTGAGTGAGTTCCTAAACTCTTGTGGGATTGCACCCAACGGGACGACACGCGGAAGAGCGTCCCAAAGCAATCGCAGTCTCCCAGCACTGTAGCAGTTCACCGTAAAAGCGAATCCGAAAAGATCGCGGACATGCGCCTGCCGTCGATGGGTGATACAAGGAACATTATAAATGTGCTGGGCCCTGCCTGACTGCTGTGTCTGTGTATAGGAGAGCGCAGATCCTGCTACAATAAATAACCGCGCTGTTGCTGTTTCAAGCTGAATAAAGCTGGTGTTGCTAAAGTACTGAGACTCAGCTTCGTGTTTTAGGGTGCAAGACAGGGACTCACACGTCACAGCACACACACACACACACACAGAGTCACAATGCTAAATGCTGTTGTAAACAGTATACGCTTGTACGGATGTTGACTATATGAGTGAGGCACGCCGACTCAGACGGAGAATAGGAGACGATTGCCCACAATCCTGCAGCGAGACAGAGAGAAGAACCATCAGCTCAGTTGTGATCACATGACGCTCAGCAGACAAAGCGTATACATACTACTCGTTCTGCAAGACCTCGCTCGTTTATCAAGTCAAAATTTATTAAAAATTTTTGCTTGTCTTGCAAAACACTCTTAAACCAAGTTACTCGCAAACCGAGGTTCCACTGTATATGCCATTTTTTAGATTTAAGTTTATACTGTATGACTGTCCTTGCAGCTGATCTATAATAATATTCAAACAAGTGTCTTTTTTTCTTTTTCCAATCACTGTAAACATGATAACATACATGGTAAGTTAGCCAGTTAATGTGTACCTGCGTTTGGCCTAAGCAGTTATCACGTGAAATTTAACTTGGGGATCCATCTGGTCAAAAACCTGTTAATAAAAACTGCCAGAACACGATTTAACTCTCTGCTGGTGCTCATTTGAATATACATGCAATAATAGCTGGTGTGACCTGAAAGTAACTGGTGCGCAGGCTGTGGCAGGTTGTGGTTACGTGATATATAAATGGTAGGCATGAGACAGTAAGTTGCATATGCACCAAATTGTTTCCCAGAGAAAAAAATAGACCATATCCCCTCAGGGGCTCTGTATGAGTTTGTAGACTACTAACTGTAAACATAAAGCACATACCTAAACCATCCCACACTCCTTTAATAAATAAAACCCACCAGTGTGCTTTTTACATTAACCACACTACAACAGATGTAAGTGACGTCAAACTGAAATGCAATAGCCTTTCTAAAGTCATCTTTAAGTTGCCCCAAAGCACACTTGAAATTTTTTAATCTAACTTTATCTTGTATGTGCGTGAAAGTATCTCACACATACGTGAAAACATCTCGTACATATGTAAAGTATCCCATACGTATGTGAAAACGTCTTGTGTGTACAAGGTATTTTCATGTACGTACAAGATAAAGATAGTACCGTAATTTTTTTCACTGCGGTTCAGTGTTTTTGTAGCATTCAATCTAAACCATCAACTGTCTTATATTACTTTCTGTTACCAGTCTCCTTGGTGGGGCCCACCACAACATCTAGGGAAATTTGTAACAAAAAAATAAAAAGGCAGAACAGTGCATGCTTTTCCGAGGCACCTGAAAATAGGCACTACATAAATTAATCTCAAATAATTATTAGTCAAAGCAAACTTTGTCATCTCAACCATATACAAGTATACAGATAGACGAAATTTCGAAGCTCAGGGTCCACAGTGTAGCAACATGAAGTGCAAATAAAAAAAATAATATTATGCATTTTAATGCAAATGGACAGTAAGTCGGTTGTAACATCTGCACCCTAATTTGTAGAATTTAATTTAAACGTCGACATAAAGTGATCTTCATCTAAATGCATAGATCTGTAATCAATCTTAACACAAACCTTGAAACCAGTATAGTCCAATAGAAGATCTTACATTCTCTAAAGAAGATTTGCATGTTCTGGAAATGTTATTACTAAACTACTACTGTGAGTTGCTTGAAAATGAAAATGCATTTTGTTTTGACAGCTGTTCTACATTACAAGTATCCGCTTAACTTCTGAGTGTTGTAATTTTTGCACTATATACAGCACATTGATATATAATGGTTAATTGTGTTTAATGTTACTACTTCTTTACATTTTTAAGTTGTTAAATTCCTTTTTTAAAGTGATTTGCTAAAAAAACTGAGAATTAGAATTTCTGTTTACTTTTTTAGAAAAGATTTATGAAACGGAATTTTCTCATTTCTTTCTTGTATTTTCCTACTGATTATCGTCTACTGCAGCAGATTGAGTGCCACAGATTTGTTCATTTTGAAATGCCTGAGGACCTTGTCAAATGCCAAAACAGACAACTTGTTGATTTTTAAATGAGCCGTTCTTATTTATTTAACAATTACTGCTGTGTTTTTTGCACTCCACTAAAAATGGTAATGGTTGGCAATTTAGTTAACATTTAATTAGTGGACATTTCACCTTTTATGATTGATCTGATGGTCATACCATAATTTTAATATTTAAAAAAACAAAAAAAGGAACAAAAGGTCTTTTGTCGTATTCTTCCCAGTGCCACAGATGATTTCAACCATGGCGTGGTTCTCAGTAGCCGCCCTTTACGAAGTAATGAGGTCTTCCAGGTACGCATTGACAAGATGGTGGACAAATGGGCTGGCTCAATTGAGATTGGTGTCACCACACACAATCCAGCCTATCTACAACTGCCTTCTACCATGACAAATCTCCGCTCTGGTGAGTAGCTAAAATAAGCTAAAAAAAAAAAATTCTGCCTTTCCATGTTTTCAGGAGGTGACAGACTAAAATAATTTAAGCTGAATTTAATAGCTAATAAAGTCCACACAGGATATTACCTGAATAAAGTAATAAAATTTATTCTGTGTGACAATCAATGTTAATTTTTACCTGTTCCGATCCTTTGTGAAAAATGTGACTATTCATTAAATGTACGTACTGTAAGTATGTAATGCTACATTGATTACTTTCAACTATAAATGAAAAATAGTATAAAAATATTTATGTAAAGTTTTTTTCATGTCCATTTTTGTGGCTTTTACCATGGATATATGTAAATTAGGCTTATGAAAAAATGTCAAGGTATTTATGTGCGTATCTGGTGGCAGGAACCTGGATGATGACAGGCAATGGAGTTATGCACAATGGGACCACGATTCTGGATGAATATGGACATAATCTTGACCGTTTAAAGGCAAGTAGTGGGCCGTAGTCAAAACAAATATATTTTAGCTACATCACTCACTTTTACATGAAGAAATGAAGTGTAGCATCTCATTATTTTTTATATAACAGTGTCTCTTTTTTGTCAGTTAAGAAACACATTATATTAGTTGTTGTGCGCCCCATAATTATTTTCTTATATGATAAATGCAGTATTTATGGCTGTAAATTAAAATGTTCTTTGTGTTATTGCACTGGGGTTCCTGAGTATTTTAAATTGTGCTTCTCAGAGTATTTTGAATATTCCTTCGATAGAAGACTTGTTCCAGTTTCTTTTGGTGATTTGCAGAATCATTTTCGTTTAGATATCCTTAAGATTAATGTCATATAATTTACCTTTACAGGCCGGTGATACTGTTGGTGTGGTTAGGAAAGATGATGGTAGCCTACACTTTTTTGTAAATGGTGTGGCGCAGGGCCCAGCAGCATGGAATGTTCCTCCAAATGTCTATGCAGTAGTGGATCTTTATGGACAAGCAGCACAAGCCACCATCATGGATGACTTGGGTAAGCAACATTCAGATATATAAAGTGTTAGTTGTATGTAAAACATTAGAACAGTGTTGACATTGCTAGACCATTCAGCCTCTATAAAACTTGCCAATCCTCCCCTCCCAATTTCTCCAAAAAAACATTAAGTCCTGTTTTGATGGTCTCTGGGTCCACAGCTCTTGAGGCTGATCCTCCGATTAGCCACCCAGTCTCACTGAGATTGCGCCGGTGGTGAACCAGCTGATGATAGGAAAGGCTGCATGAATCTGCAGTGTCCTGGGTGAACATCTCCAAGCTTGTGGTAAGGCAGTCTTCCTGGCATTGCAAGCAATCCTTGCTTCCATTTGGGCGATGACGTTCATCCCAACTAACTGGAAAACAGGACTAGTGATCCCTATCTACAAAGGGCAGGGTGATCGCCTGGATTACGGTAAATTCAGGGAGATAACAGTGCTCTCGGTGGTGGATAAGGTCCTTGATAGGGTCATACTCAATAGGATCTGTGATCACTTGCTCACCTGTCAGTGACTGGAGCAGTCTGGTTTTACACTTAAGAAGTCTACCATCGACTGCATCCTGGCACCGAGGGTTCTCATCAAGTGCAAACATGAATGCCGCCAGAGTTTCTTTGCAGCCTTTGTTGAGTTTCATAAAGCGTTTGACACCGTTAATCGAGCTGCCCTGTGGGACATCCTGCGACTTCGCTCTGCCCCCCCCCCCCCCCCCAAAGTCTCTGGATGTCATGGCCGGCCTGTACAATGGTACTGTGAGTGCAGGGCAGAGTGGATGCAGAACCTCTGCATTTTTCCTAGTTGATTCTGTGGTTCGTCAGGGGTGTGTTCTTGCTCCTACCCTGTTCAATGCTTGCATGGACTGGGTGTTGGGCAAGGTTGTGGGGTCTAGCGGCTGTGGAGCATCTTTTGGTGAAGAAAGATTCACAGATCTTTACTTTATCAACAGTGCTGTAATCTTCGCGGAGTCAGTAGAGGCTCTGATTTGTCTGAGTGTCTGGGCTTGCGAGTCCAGGATAAAAACTAAGATCCAGGCCTGTGACATGAGATGAAAACTGGACTCACTCCTTCGGTGCTGTGTCTCGTCACAGAATCCTTGAGTGTCGCTGGTGTGACTTTGTGTCGTGTGAGCAGTTGCTCACAGAATCCCTAATGAGGTATATTACCTACGTTGTGAAGGAGAGTCACTTACGGCACTATGGCCTTGTGGCGTGATTCCCCAAGGGTGATCCAACTTGTAGGATCTTCATTGTTGAGGATCTGAGCAACTGGATCAGGCCAAGTGGATGCCCACATAACACCTGGCTGTGGGAGATAGATGGTCATTTCTGGTGGGTGGGACTAGACTGCATGTCTGTCTGGTGGGTGTGACAACGAGCTGTACCAGTGCATGTTCCCCAGCCTGACCTGACCTTATTACTCTCTACCAAAACACTTAATGTATCCCATGTGTCTGTGGTTCTTTGTGAAGGAAAACGTCTTAAGTGATTGTGTGAAATGTACTCTTAATGAGTTTTCATGTTCTTGTTGAAAAACTTAGTAATTTTTATCCACCGTCCTAATTTACTTCATAATTCTAAAAAATGTAAATTATCTCCCCTTTTAGTCTCAGTTTTCCTAAACAGAAAAGGCTTGTCACCTTTAGTTTTTCCTCTTAACTCGCACCCTTCAATACTGGAATTAGCCTAGGCACTCGTTTTGGACTTTTTTTTAGTGTTTCTTTGTATTTTTTGCAGCCTGTAGATAGGGCTGGGCAATGTGGAAAAAATGTTTCACAATAATATTATTTTGTTTCAGAAGCTGAACATTACAAATGTACTATAGAACATTATACAACTGTATTCCAAGTAAATAAAAGGGGTATATATAATAAACTAAAATCTTAATTCTGACAAGTCAGAAGCTTGAAGTGTTACAGGAGAACACAAATAAAATAATAGAATTAAAAAGTCTCAATTCTGACCAGTCAGACACTTTAATGTTTTACAGAAGAACACACTCAATTTGTTGGTCAACGCCAAATAAATAAAATAAAATCTTAATTCTAAAATTCTCAAATCTTAATCTGAAATTAAAATATTAAAGCTGTATATTTTTTACTGGAGAACACAAAGTACATACTTTAGCCAGTTCCAAATAAGTAAAGTGGGTATTGATACAAATTAAAAATCTGCCTCTATACTGTATCCCCTTTCCTCTGTATAGATTCAAACTGTTTTAAATGGTGGGGAAACAAACCCACAAATAAACAGACAAAAAACATTCTGTATACATCCTCAGTACAAATTCGAGCAGCTTTAAAAGGTAAATGAAGGAGAACATAAACAAAATTGACATATTCACTCAATTGTGGCCAGCTTATGCTCTAAAGCAAAAAAAAGAAAGACATAAGAAATCCCTATTAGTGCAGCACTTGCTTGGGTCTGGGGCTGTAAAGTCTTGCATTGTGCATGCTCTAAAGGATGGCACTACTTCAGATGGTATAAAAGATTAGTGGTATTACCTGTCTTTGTGGGAACATGTTTTCAAAACAATTGGTAGTGCATGCTACTCTGCTTCTAGTCAGACTTTGA